>NW_017307478.1:18079-31158 GCF_000935625.1 Nanorana parkeri | reverse complement strand
TATATATATATATTGTGGCATTGCGTGGCAATACCACTGTGTTATGTGGCCTCAAAGTGACCCAGGATTCTCAGCCAGAAGGGCTGAGTGGCTCCAGGAAGAAAGCACGTGTACCAGGAAAGAACTGCCTTTTCGGTCCTTTCCTTGTTTTCTGGATCCTAGTTGGGATAGTGGAGCCAGGTGATTTCTTAGAGCTCTGGGTGAGAGGAAATCTCCAGTCATGGGTCCGTGGGTTAGTAGTGACCAGCACCTGATTGTGCACCTGTGCACATCCCTCATGAAGAGTGTGCTAGAATGTGTTCAGGGCCTCACCTGTGAGTCAGGAGAACTCCACCCAGGAGTCAGAGTGGAGGCCAGTGCAGCAGGGAGCTGCGGGTTCGTGATACCTATTGTGCGGGTTAGCACGTTACTGGGGTTGTCTGGAGGTGACAGACAGTGGCCCTGAGGATTGAGGCCAGGAGCAGCAAGAGAGAAATGTTACAGGACTGGGACACTGTGAGTATGTGGGACACCTGGAAGATTGGTGAGCCCATATATGTTATATGTTGGAGACAAGCTATTTATGTTGGACTTCCTTTACTGTATGCCTTTTTGAAAGAGAAATAAAGACTTTTGGTTAATAGAAAAGCTGTGCGAGTGCTCTGTGAGCTCCCCAACATCACAAGTGGTGTTCAAATGTGGGCAGCCAGCGCTACCTCTCACAGAAGCCGTTTTTTGAAAGCAAAAGACTTGCATTAAAGGGACAGTGTGCCTGTTATATCACGTGGGCAGACACTGGAGTTCCTGCAAAATAAGTTCTTGTGAACTGTGTATGCTGTATGAAACAAGTGAGACCCTTAAAGAAGCAGTGCTCTATTTTGCTGGAGTGAGCATAAGTGCTGTTGATCGCACAAACTGAGTGTCTGCTGTGATGGGTCTCTCAAGAAAGGACCGAAAAGGCAATTCTTTCCTGGTACACGTGCTTTCTTCCTGGAGCCACTCAGCCCTTCTGGCTGAGAATCCTGGGTTACTTTGAGGCCACATAACAAAGTGAGGTAACCAACCTGGCTTTTCTTTTTTGCAGTGCTGGTCAAATCTCAGGCTTGGATGGGCAAAATTACAAATCGGGTATAACAGTGATATTTAGAGCAGAACTCCAGGCATTTTTTTTACCCTTGCAGTGGGGTAACCACTGCACTGCAAAGGTTAACTACTCATTTGTGCCTAGATTCAAAAAAGGATATACTAAAGAAAGATATACTCACCCAAAGCTTTGAGCCAGCTTCTTCTTAGAATAGTGCCTGGAATGTCCCCCTCCTCTGCAGTGGTCTAAGGTTCAGGAGTTAATCACGTCTATACACCGTGCATAGAAGTGAGGGCACTGAGAAACATTCCAATTTGCTGCGGAGGAAGGGACAGGCTGGAGGGACCGCCATGACAGCTGGCAGGCTAGGAGCTTTGGGTGACTATATCTTTATTATTGTAACACCTAGACACAAATGAGCACTTAAATCTTGCAGTGCAGGGGTTTCCCCAATGCAAGGGTTAATAAAAAAAATCCTTTAAATAGTGTGTTTGGCTAGGTGGCTGAAGTTGAGCTTTGGTAATCCACATAATTTCAGCAAAATAACATTATTATTATACAGGATTTATATAGCACCAACAGTTTGCACAGCGCTTTACAATATAAGGAAGACATTACAATCACAATACAATTCAAGACAAGATGGTAAGGAGGGCCCTGCCCCTGAGGGCTTACAATCTAAAAGGGAGGGAGAAGTGATACATGAGGGGGTAGCTGTGAGGGGAGGAATTGTTTGAGAAAGTGATAGTTCAGTGGTTAGGTTGAGGTGGAATAGGCTTCCCTGAAGAGATGAGTCTAAGGCCCCATTCACATCGAGTGGTTCGCAAATCGCGCGTTTGTCGCGCGATTTGCATTTTGCGCGATATCTAGCGATTTGTCGTGCAATATCGTGCAAATGCTTGCAATGAGCAAGGTTGAATCGCGGCAAAATCCGCTCCAAAAAGGGTCCTGCTGTAGCGACACACGACCCGTGACAGCAGGACCCTTTGCCCCATTGCCAAGCATTGGAGCGCGATATCGCGCGGTAAATAGCCGCGATATCGCGGGAATTACCGCGCGATAAATCGCTCAATGTGAACGGGGCCTTAAGGTTATAGCCTAAAGGCAGTCAGAGTGGGAGCTAGACGGACAGTTTGGGGTAGAGAGTTCCATAGGATGGGAGAGACTCTAGTAAAGTCATGGAGGGGAGCATGGGAGGAGTTGATGAGGGAGCTGGAAAGATGGAGGTCTTTTGAAGAACGTAGGGGACGCTTAGGGTGATACTTTGAGACCAGGTTTTAGATATAGCCAGGGGCAGAGTTGTGGATGGCTTTGTAAGTGGTTGTTAATATTTTGAATTTTATCCTTTGGGCTATTGGAAGCCAGTGTAGGGATTGACAGAGGAGGGTTGCAGACACTGAGTGGTTGGTTAGGTGAATGAGTCTAGCAGCTGCATTCATGATAGACTGAAGGGGGATAGCCTGTGTAGAGGTAGGCCAATGAGGAGGGAGTTGCAATAGTCAAGACGAGAAATAACAAGTGAGTGGATGAGTAATTTTTCGGTTTCATTGGTGAGGAAGGGGCGTATTTTGGAGATGTTACAAAGGTGAAGGCGGCAGGATTTGGATAGTGATTGGATGTGGGGAAGAAAGGTGAGGTCTTAGTCAAGGATGACACCTAGGACCTTGGCATGGTGGGAGGGCTGGATAGTTGTGTTAACAATCTCAAGGGAAAAGTTGGGGGAAGGTGCACGGGCAGGAGGAAATATCATGAGCTCAGTTTTTGAAAGGTTTAGTTTTAAGAAGTGTAATAATAATAATTTGTTATGTTTAAAATTTATGCCAAGAAATTGTTTATATCTGCCATTTCTGTGTGTTTTTCAAGCTGGGGATGACACATTTTGAAAGTATGAGCTCTGAGAAACAAACTGTTGAATTATAAAGTCATAATCGAATCCAAAAGCTTTGAGCCAAGATGTACTGTTATGACACTGCGCTATTCACAGAAATCAAATGACAGAGCTTTCACATCACACTGACAACTGTATAGAAAAACACATGCTTGGATGATTAGCGTACAGTTATATTTGGGTCTAATTAAAGGTGAGGTGTCTTTTTTTTGTCATTACTTCCTGTGCGGTTAAGAAGTTATGTGTTCTTTACTTGCATTATAAGCAGACAGATACAGTGTATTTCATAAACCATTACAAAGAGGACCTATTTAGGCCACTTTGATGGTTTGGCATTCTGGTGCAAGGTGCACCATCTCTACCATCTGTGCCTGTTGCTGTAAGTTGGCTCTCCTGTGTCTATATCCTATCAGCAGCTCTCTGAGTGAAATGGTATATGCTCCATCCCACAAATAACTCTGACTGCTAGTCTTACAAGTGCAGAATTATAACTATGAATCAACATGGGGCAGTGTAAAGAAGGCAGCCCAAAGCTCTGCCTCTGATCAACATGGCCACTGAAGAAGAACAAGATGCGGCCTAGAACCAGGTTTAGTAAGTCGAATCTACTGTATGTTACAGATCTTCCACTGAGAACGTTAGCAAACTGATTCTAAATGTGGCCATTCATTAGCCTTTTTCTGTGATTTTTTTTTTTTTTGAGAATTCAGTTCCTCCTTAGGTTAATCCTCCACCCTCCAAAGTTCTATTCTATGTTCACCTGTTAATGCTCTTGACTGGAACAAGCTGTGCGCACCATACTGTGCAGAATAATTCCATTAATCTTCTTCGAAGATACTGTCTATTGTGGCACTAGCTGGAGAGTATGCAGTAGCAGCTGTGGATGGCAAATCTTGTTTTCACATGAGCATGGACACGTGAGCATAAACTACAAATTCACAGCTAATAACAAATAATCATTCAGTTAGTTTGGCATGATCCAAAAGCTATGTTGGAGCTAAATGGTGTCCCTTATTCCTATTTCAGTACATCAGGCAAACAGAAGTGCAACTGCACTCACTTTAAACCTCTATTCACACAAAGAAGCTCAATTTTTGTGTTTTCAAATCACTCTACACATGAATAAAACCACTGTACTTCATACTTGAGTAGCTCAATCAAGGTACAGTTGATCGCTGTGGTTCTCCATAGTATAAGCTACACAGGTAGCATGCAATATCAACCATTTGCATATATTTGGTTCAATGTATGATCCAGTAAGATTTTTCACTACTGATACATTTGTTGTTACATGTGTTTAAATCAGGTCCATTGTACATTACTTTTGCCTTATTACATGGGAACATCTGTTGTAATTGGCAGCATAGCACTTTTTAGAGATTTAAAACCTTTTTCTAACTGAGAACCCAAAAGTTCTGTAGTCACAGTTAATTTATTCTGGCAAGATTATTGTAAACAAGCAAAAAAAATATTGAACATTTTTCTTAGAAATTGCATTCCAGCCTCAGCAAGGTAAATTTGCCCTGTCAAGCAGCACAGCGGTTGAGATTTATTGTTGTTATAATAGAACTGTAAAATGTTTAATTTTCTTTATTTGCAACCTAATCAATTTATAGAACCAAAGAAAACTCCATCCATGTGTATCCTTTGAAAGTGTTTACAGTAATTAACCTGAGATTTGAAGCATTGCAGTTGTTGGTTAAGGTTTGACGACTTATAACACTTTTTTTTCCTGAAAGCTTTGTTTCAGTGTAATATACATCAAACCTATTTCCATAACATACGAGAGAAAGTGCTTTCTTATGCTGACACTTACCCTAGAGGAAAAAAAAATCAATTACATATGATTATATTGCATAAAATTGCATGTTCTATTTCATATTGTGTCAACATTTGAAAATGCTGCCTGAGCTAAAACTTGTTTTTTGTGTAAAATAGTTTTTTTTTTTAAATGCTGATCACTCCATTTTGCAGAGAGTAGATTAGAACTCCAGTTAAAATTGCAAAACAAGTGATATCAAGCCCTTATAAAGGTGGCTGCACTACCTAATCATGTATTTTTGTCTAATTTATATGGGGTATGTGTATTTCACAGCTTTTTAAAGAGAGACATTCATATCAGTTCTTTTCTACATACAAGTTGTGAGGTCCCTGACAAAGTCATATACATATAAAGAACTAGGACAGTCCCTGAGGCAGCCAAGTAACCTTTCAGTATGATTTATCAAAAAAATCCACACAAGTACCTGGAGAACATATACATTCCAAACAGGATCCTTGGAGGAAGGCTCAGTGATGCACTTTTCTTGATTCTCTTTTTAAATCAAATACCAGTTACTAAAAAATGCCCAAGCTTTGTCCAACGTCCATCATATGCACCATCCCTATCATTTTTCAAATGACTGAACAAATGAAACCGACAAAGCTGCAAATGAGAACGCCTCTTTTTACAATGTGTAATGGATTCCATGTGGTTGATATTAATGGCAAATAAGCTGAGTCATAATTTTGCAAGGGAATTAGCTTAGTGAATGAGTTGATGCTCTGCTAACATCCATAATCCAATCATACAAAAGCAAAAATATTTCTTTTTTTTATTTTCCTTCCACATGATTGGGTTTTTTTCCACATTCACTAATCTGAGGGAAAATTCCTTTGCAAAGTGAAGCCTATTTGCCTTCAGTAAATAACCTCTGCATGCCTGTCTTGTTATATATTAGCCTTGAGATGTTCAGTGGAGTAATTTAAAATAAATGCATTCTTTTCAGATATAGAAACAAATTCATTAAGACTGAACAAAAGAAAGGGACAAAATAAAGGGATAAAAATACAGTAAACTTCCACTTGTCTGACACGCATGGGGATTGGTAGGTGTTGGATAACTGTAGTTTCTGGTTGCTTGAGAGTTAATAGTAACTCTCAGGCAACCAACCCACAGTGGCCTACTCCTCCCATGGCCCCATTCACCTGCCGGCTAACTTCTGCAGCCGACAGGTGAATGTCAGCAGCTGAGAGCAATAACCAGACTGTTATTGGCTATTTCCAATTGCAATAGCCCACTGAGCAAAGGAGTGGACCTGAGAGAGAAAGTTCTCTCTCAGGTCCGCTACTCTACTCAGTGTGTGGGTGCAATAGCAAGCCTGCTATAGCAAATTGAAATAGCCAATGGCAGACTGGCTTTTGAAATCCATTGTTTACATTCTGATGCTGTTTGCAGAATTTAGCCTCTGGCCAGCAGCAAAATGTAAACAAATAGTTTAATTAGCAACTAAATAAATGTAGTTGATAACAACATTTTCTAGTCTCACCATTTTTATCAAGCAACAGCAAAAAAAGTTGAGGACATAATATAGCCTCAATTTTCTTTTGGCCGGTTCCTTGAGAGTGCCGATTCCTTAAATGCTGGATAATGGGGAGTTTATTGTAGTTGCAAATAATAACTTATCATACATTGCCAGTCATTTTCTGGAACAATAAAGAAAGCAGTTGGACTGGTTGATATGGGCAATCATTTTTATTTCAGCAGCCCCAGTTTTTCATATGTCAAATCTGTGCCTTAATGAGGACAGAGTAAGGATTACAAACTTGCCTCGCTCTTTCAAAAACAGAGAAATACATTTTGGGTCCATTTGCTTTTTAAATGTACTTCCTCCTTTTAAGTCAGATACAAAAGTCAGGTCACTGAGTGCTGAAAGTTACAGAGGGACTGGGGAGTGGAAAGAATAATACTAACTCGAATGTACATTAATCCTAAAATTCTCGTATTTTGAGTAAGAAATGATGGTCAGCTATGTGTTATCTAGCATAGTTCACACCAACGTCACACATGTTTCAAATTGGTAATAGTATTGAGACCTCACAGAGAAATAACTGAAATATCCAAAATAGTGTCTATTTCCTAGGATTAGTGTACAACCAGTATGTACCAAGCACTTGTGGTAGAGAATACAAATATAGGGTGGTAACAGAAAGTATATATTAGACCCATGGTTCTCAACTGGTGGGTCGTGACCCAAAAGTGGGTCGCAACCCCATGTCCAGCGGGTCGCCACATGCCTTCCACTTTTCTAGGTATCCTTGTCCTCCCCTTAGAGAATCACTGTCAGTTCTCGCACCGAGCAGCCATTCAAAAATATGATGCCTGGTGCCGAGTGTCGACTTGAGGTGGGGCTATGGGAGCGAGGGAGCTCCATCCATACGTGCATTGCTTGCAGCTCATCTCTTTCTGGCTCCCGGCACCGGGCACGCACGGGAGCTTTACAAGCAATACACATATGGATGGAGCTCCATCACAGCTCAGCAGCCCACACTGGACCCCAGGTTGAGGATCCACTACAATTTCCATAATGGCAACCCAAACGCACCTCCCACCCACAGTTCGATCGCCTGCACCGGAAAGCACAATACTGCAACAGGGAACATTGCAGTGCAACTTGGGTCTTGACTTAATGACCGAGGACAAATGTGGGTCCCGAGGTTAAACAGGTTGAGAACCACTGTATTAAACAATCTATGATACAAATACTGTATATGATGAAGCACTGGAAGAAATGGCAAACTTTTTTCAAACTTCAAAAATCTATGTGTAGTGACCTTGGCCTTGAAAGTATAACATTCTTGTTTCTTGGAAGGAAAGCTATGGCTAATCTGGACAGGGCAGTAATAAGCAGAGCTATGGTCTTCCTATTAGTAACATATAACAAAGGAGAGCTGAATTATCAGTACAACCAAGCACTGGAAAATCGACAGTTTTAAACTGAGGTGTTGCAGAAAACTGTAGAGAATTCTTTGGATAACAACAAGAACAAATTAGTCATGACCTGACCAAGGGCTAACAAGGTGTTACCCCTTAACCAACATAAAATAGCCATGAAATAACACTACACATACCCATTTTCTTCTGAAGGAAAGTCACCACAGTTTTACTAAAGTGCAGAAAGTAGCACAACCTCTAAAATATCATATTACAAAAAAAAAAATACCATAAATAACAAAGAAGAAAGGTGGTAAAAGTGCAATTAAAAAGAAACATAAGTTTTTGACTATGCTAGTTCTGACTTCCGGTTCCGGCGCCTGATGTAGCGGTCGCAGGAACGTGAGCTCCCGCACAGACAGGCTTAATCAGCATATAAAATCGTACCTCAGCCCGCGGATTACCACCCTGCTTCTTGGGTAAACCCCGCTGAGACTTCCTCCTGAATCGCCCATGGATAAATTCCTGGCAAAAAAGCACAACGGACCACGGAGCAAATCCACGCCGACGAGACCCAGGAGGCCCCAAACAACTCTAAAGATGGTTGCCATGCACACTCTTCTGTACGCAAGCCCGTCCTCGGAAGAAGATCGCACATGGCCCTGAACATGGCCTGATAGCAGCTGAGGTTGCTAAACTACTGCGTCCTACGATCCAGGATGCAGTGGCTAAGGCAGTTTCCAAGGGCATTCAGGCCCTAGGGTCGAGTTGCTCAACCAAGCACAGAGGATCTCAGAGGCAGAACACCACATCGTTCAGCTAGAGGAAGGGAGTGAGTCTGCAGCCTCCCAAATGACCGCCGCTCAACATAACATCCAACATCTAATGGACCGGGTAGAGGACCTGGAGAATCGTTCCAGACGGAACAATCTCCGCATCATCGGTCTTCCGGAATCCTATCACCCTTCCCAGCTTGCAAGCATCTGCGCCCACAACATACATGACATCCTTGGGATCCACACCATCTGCAAAGTGGAACGTGCACATCGGGTGGGCCCCTTGATGCCGGAAAGGAAATAGCCGAGACCGATCATTGTCAGGTATCTGGACTACAATGACGGCATGGCGGTTCTCCAGGCTTTCTGAAACAATAAAGGCCTTACCCTTGATGACCACCGCCTCCTTTATGTTCGCTGACTATTCAGCCGAAGTCTCCAAGAAACGCAAAGCTTTCAGCAGCATCTGTTCTATGCTTTTTCAAAAGAAAGTGAGGTTCACCCTGGCATACCCGGCCACCCTCAACTTCCAAGCAGCAGATGGCTCCCAAAAAGCTTTTCAAGACCCGGAAGAGGCGACGACTTACCTACGACAGCTGATGGACCCGCACGAGAACACCCGATCACCTCGACCTCAACGCCATTCTACTCCGGCAAAAAAATTGCTGCCTCGTCTCCCAATGACCCCCTCGGATTCGCCTTGAACGGCGGGAACACACTCTAAAACACGGCTGTGTTTGTTCAGCAAGCTGGACCCAGGTGAGATCTTACTGGGTTACCCCGACATTGTCATCCTGGGAAGGGGGGGAAAGAAGAGACAGCTACTGTCTTTGCCGGCTAGTGGGGTATTACTTTTATTCCCCCATTAGTGTTCCCCTAAGACTCACTGTTTACCTCAGCTGAGATACTCCGGGCTGCGGTTTGTTATAGACTTGATCCTGGCTTAGCGGAGCCACTACCGACCTAGCTATGCTCATCAGGAAAAAAGAGAAGTCACGTATTGGACTCTTGTTGTTTCGTTTCATTTCTCTAATTTTTTTAAATCTCAAATTAGGTTCTGTTGACCTGATGCTTTTTCTTTCAGTTACTTTTATCGTTATTTTGCTCTACCATACATTGCATGTATGCTGTTCCTCAGGATATTTCCGTGACTTGTGCAACACCAATGCGCGTAGTAACCTCCTCTATGCCATTGTACCTAAGGTAACTGTGTGGACCCAAGGTTCCTCCAATTGTGACAGAAATGATAAGTATATTGATCGTATGTGCTCACTGCAAATGTTCTTACAATGATAAATAAATTCGTACAATTTTTCCAGGAGACCATCTCTTGGATCATGCGAGACACCAATCCGAATAAAATCCTGGGAGGATATTTTAATTCAGTTTATGGTGTTGGGGGAGGATAGAACCAGGGACCCAAACACAATCAGGGGCTCTGATACGTCCGTTTCCATGCCAACCTTCTTGGCTGACTTAGCAGAGACATTGGACTTGACGGATGTATGGAGGATTCGGAACCCCCTTGAGCGTGAATTTACTCACTACTCAGCAATGCATGCCACCTTTGCTAGACTAGACTACCTCTTGGCCTCCGGTCCTGTAGATGCCACGGTGATCGACGCTCAAATACACCCCATAGCCATATCTGATCATGCACCCGTAATGCTAGAAATGCGTCTCTCTCTCACTATGCTGGTTCTAATGCTTTTAATGCTAATTCCAAACCAGATTATACCAATCTCATACTAGCCAGTCACTTGCTACTATCAGTTTGTCAAAATAATATCAACATAGCTAAATTCATCATTTTAAAGTGTATCTTAAGCCAAGTCTTTTGTATTTTAATAGTTTTGGATAGATTAGTAAAGGGTTGGAACTCCTATCAGGTTTCTAAGGATTTCTATGCCCCGCTAGAGTGGATCACTTGCTCTAATTGTCCTGGTTACCAATGTCTGTTGGATTAAAAAGGGGGGAACAGCCAAAATATTGAGTTGACACTGGAAGGGAAGTTAATGGAAAATCGTGCAATGGGTACATCTGTTTATGTGATATCTGTCTATGCAGGAATTTACCCTTACTTTAGAAGGGTCTGCTCTTGATTCCTGTTATGCATACTGGACAGGACATGAAGGGAAATCTTTCAAATGGGACAAAGATGGCAAAAAAATTACCTGACAGTAGGTTTCACCCTCTCTTATAATAAAGTTTTGGCATTATGATTTACTTTAACTTCCAACTATTATATGACATTGCCATGTACCCTATCTTCCAGCTGGGACAGCTTATCCAAAATATTGACTTCACATACTACTAAGAAATGAAGAGATTCCAAACACACAGCACAGAAACAGCACTAATAGTCTTAAAATAAATTACATTGCAGAATAGCGACATGTATTCCAACTCCCTTTAACACTGCCCCATCATTTTTAATAGAAAACACCCAGGGCAGATTGACAAGACACATTTTCCTCTGCCAAAAATGGCTGGCATTTTTAACTGATAAATCTCCTAACTCAACCCACCATCAGCTTTAGCCTACCACACCACTAAACAAACAAAACTAACTCAGTCTGGAATATTTTCCTACCCCACTCAGATCCTGTCCTGCCCCAGTTATTGGCTTGCATTGCATGAGGTTAAAGCTTGTGCTAAGTCTAAACTTGCCTGGGGAAATTAGTTTAGCATGCAATCACTAGTCCCTCACTGTGGTCCCTTAGGCCCTGTTTATACCTAGACATAGGGGGAACGCCGTGTTGGCACCTGATTTTTTTTTCCTCCACTCATGACGTATGTCCCCATTGAATGCAATGGGTACCATACGCACGTAAAACACAGGAAAAGTAGCTCATGTAGCAATGCATGGTAGAAAAGTGCATTTTCCCATCTGCATTTGGGGTGCTGTCAACAGGTAATAAAAACAAAGAAATAGATAAGCAGACTACTGTGGTGAAAATGGAGAAGAATGATAATTAATTAAAAATTATTAATTTGTACGAAGATCGGTGTGTGGTCTCCATTAACAGGGAGAGGAGCCCTGTACCTGGAATGAACAAAAACAACAAAAAAAGAGCGCTACTACCTGGGGAACTGCTAATAGTGGTATAATGACTGTAATAAATGTATATGTAAAAAGATACAAGGACTCACTGTTGAATGGAGATGATAGTGATCCTATGATGAAGGATGAGGGGTGTGTGTGACATCAATGAGAACGTGAAAATGTTCATCAACCATATGAAGTCAAGAATGAAAATGGAGTTGAAGAAGTGACTGATAATCCACAGAGTCTGTGTGTGGGAGATATGCAATCCTTGTATGCTGTACTCGATGTAGCAATTGGTGACACAAAGAAACAAAAAGTGACACAAGCTCAGCTGGCCAGGCTGAGCCGTAGTGGCTTAACAGGGAGCGTTCATGCAGGCAGGCACTTCCAGTAAAATTATGTCCTCAGGAGGCAGCAACTGGGAAGAAGGTGGTAGCGGTGAGGTGTGGAAAGGGGTGAGAGAGCACCGAAGGTCTCATAGACGGCTACGCATTTCCAGGCTCTGCCTCTTTGTCAAGCCTGGGTAAATGTGCATAAGGGATGGTGGGAAAGAAGAAAGCTATTTAAAACTGACAGGTGGGCGGAGTAACCTACTGTGTGACTATGTGATTTGTTGTTTTTGTCAACAGGTAATGGCACTGTAAGCGAAAGGAAATCTCACTGCTCTAATTCCTTAGCCACCATCAGAACTCCCCAGGTGCTGGTCTAATAGGTGTGTCTCCACCTTGGAATGTAGTAGTATACGAACAGACCGCACTATCCACAGAATTCCAATACTTCAGACTATTAAAATTCATGGCAAATCCTATATAACAGTGAAAAAAGTGTGTAAAGCAACAAATGCCAGCACTGCACACCCCCAACCAGTTACAACCTCTCACATGTTTCACCCGCAGGCTTATTCATAGGGGTTAAGCCTGCGGGTGAAACATGTGAGAGGTTGTAACTGGTTGGGGGTGTGTAGTGCTGGCATTTGTTGCTTTATACACTTTTTTCACTGTTATACTGAATTTGCCGTGAATTTGAATAAAGTCTGAAGTATTGGAATTCTCTGGGTAGTGCGGCCTGTTCGTATACTACGGTACTGTAAGCAAGTTGTGTGTTTTTTATGTGTTCTGTGAATGCATGGCAAAGAGCGCATTTTTGTGCACATTTCATTCATTCCCGCTACATCTAGGTGTGAATGGGAACTTACAGTGGTCACTGGGATAGGAAGTGTGAAGAAATATCTTCAACTAGGCCACAGACAATAAATAAGATCCAACAGTGATTCTAACCATTTCCTGCTCCATTCAATATTAAAAGAAAAAAAAGAAAGAAAAAAAAAAGAAAAGTTCGGATTGAATTCTGCTTTAATTGAAAATAATACAAATATTTAGGGGTCTATTCACGAAGCTGCCGAAGGATCTAGCTGTAGCTTCGGCCGATCCTTCGGCTAGCTTCGGTTACGGGAGTCCATCGGTTAATTCGAACCCAGAGCCTGCTTTACGGGCTATTCACAATAGCCCGTACAGCTCCCGATAATGGCCGAGCGGCTCAGCCGAGCCGAACGCAAATGCATCGGCTCGACTGAGCCGTGCTGAAAGCCGAAGCTGGCCGAGCGGCCGGCC
>NW_017307478.1:2110-18047 GCF_000935625.1 Nanorana parkeri | reverse complement strand
GTCGAACTCCTTCTGCACTTCGGGTCGGCCAAACATGCAGAGCATGTTCGGCCGACCCGAAGCCACACGAAGCAAGCCGATGTACGGCTGATTTCAGCCGATGTACGGCTGAAATTAGCCGTACCAGCCTGAAGTGAATAGCCAAACAGTGTTCGGCTCACTTCACTTCAGATCGGTCATTCACTCAGCTGCCCTCGGCAGAATAGTGAATAGACCCCTTAGATTAATTGTAGAGTCATAAAATACAAAATCAGCTAGATAAAATTAATTGATTGAACAATTACTAGTAATGCCAATAATATTGACAATACATAAAAATATGTAAAAATTTCTTTACATAATATTAGTGTTAAAATACGGTAGAGAACAGTGTTAATCTAAACCGGCCATTGAGAAGGGGTTATCCATTTAAACTTGTCAATATTACACAGCAGTCCCCCTGTCTATTTCATCTTCAGTGCATTCAAACACAAGAATCTAATGTTTCTAATAGACTTTATTCCATTAACAACAAACATGTACACATCAACACATTTCATTAAAAGCCTAAAAATAAAAAATACATCTATAATGATATGGATAGACATTTATCATCCAACGGACATTTCTGACACATTGCACATATTACAGATGGCTGAGGATTTTACAGCAATCAATCTTAACATATCAAGTTTGTAATTCAAGTGTAAATATGCCAAATCGGGTAGGTGGATTTTAATGGAGCCTGCTTCTATTGATTAGCAATTTTAAGTAGGAGAAAGCAACAGGATTGAAATTGGAAGCATTATGATGTGTCAGGCATAGAATATCCTATGTAAATTAGGAGAAAAAAGTGATGGGTCTGAAATGAAATATGTTTTGTGCCATTTAATCACAGGATAATTTTCTGTTGCATTGTACAGATGAGTGTTGGATGATTGTAGCAGCATCTGCTATACATTCAGGTACAATGAGGTAAGACATCATGAGTTTTGTTATTTTGTGCTCTGCTGTGCCAGATAAACTTTTTTTAAACCACGTTTTTTCAAACCTGAGCTAAATTAAAAAAATGGTGCCCCATCTGGATTTACAATGACAAAACAGCTTTGGCTGCAATACACAGTCTTCACTCCAGCGACATCCTCACAGTTGTTCCTCTTTTCAGTACAAGTACCAAGTTTTCTTCTATGGTGCTCATTTAACCAGTAGGACTAAGGACATACTGTGAGTGCAGGGCATCTTAGACCCTCCTGTCTGAGCTGATAGAATTGATTATGTGTGTTGACCTTTACCTGTCTCTGGATCCTCCTATTAGCTACACTCATGCTGAAACATGTCCACACCTGAGGAACTCCTTTTTATATCTTTGCACTGCCTTTTATACCTCCCAGCCAGTGTCTTTAGCATTGTGTAATAAGTCTTGGGGGCAACCCAAGTACCACTACGCCTTCTTTCCTTAAAGGAACGGAGGGCAGCTATTGACAAAGCTACAGTCACCAGCTATAATCGTTGACCGCTGGTATTAAGGTGAACATTATGGTATATCCCTATCTGTAAAAAAATAATTTGAAGATCTAGTTGTCCATTAAAATCTAGACACCAAAACAGAGCACATTCTACACCACCTCCCTGAGAGTGCACCACCTCCTGAGAGTGCATTACCATTTTGCCCTAGACACAGGGATGTACAGATACCAAGTTTTGTACAAGCACATGTATAAGTACAGATACTTTTCCAGCTACCAGACTAGAGAAAGACTCAAAAGTTAGGAGGTAGCTATCATTTTTAATAGGGATGCACCAATACTAGCCCAAAATGCTCATTTACTTACCAACACGGCACCGGTACTCGGTATCGGCAAGTACAGAAAAAAGATATCGGTACTCATACTCGATACCGAAAAAACGGTATCAGTGTATCCCTAATTTTTAAGGTGCATTGGCTACGGGGCTCCTGGGATTTGTGTATCCCTGTTTTAACCCTTTCACTGCCAAGCCCTTCGGAAGGCTTTTAACCTCAGCTGGCCAGAGCAATTTTATATTTAAGATTTCAGTGTAACACTATAGAATGTGCTCTGCACTTGGAGACCAGGCATTCAATGGCAATTGATGATGCAAAGTGGAAGGAGATGAACATGGAATAGGAATAGCTGTTTACTGTTTCATTTTAGGTGCCATTTTTACAAAGGGAGAATGGTACCACTGTAAACATAGAGCTTTATTCGATAAAAAAACAGTGCCAATTTAGAATTCTTAAATGCAACTAACCTGAATGTATTAGTACTATATGGATTCTGATTGGCTGTTGTGGATTATTGCACATGTCATGCACAATGCTTGATAAAAATTTTTACTAGATAAAGCCCTAGACAGAGAGTGAAAACTTCTATTTGCTACTGTGTACTGTTCTTTTTTTTCTGTGAGCTGGTATACTGGTGGGTAAGAGCACATTATGATTATAGACTGCAATGTGAGAAACTGAACAGAGGTCTGTGTAAGCAATAGCTAAAATACATTTTCAAATAAAAATGAACTAAAATTACATGAATGCCAGGGCCTTGAACTTTCATGTCTACCCATCCTTGTTGACTTAATGGATCACTGTTCTTAAGAGCACTCAAAGGATAAATTGACTCTAAAGCCCTTTCTGAGTGCTGTTGGCATGAACTGACTTGGATCTCAGGAACTGTTCAGAAAGGGGCACAGCTGTCAAGAAAGTCTGCTCTATTGAAAACAGCAAAAGAGCCAAGGATTTATAGCAGGAGAGGGGGTCATGTCAGCACACAGCTAAATGAGTCTGATACGTAAAGTGGGGTTCTATACAATGCTCGTAACATGGCAAACAAAGAATATGAAACCATTGTTTATCTGAAGAAATAACCAAACTCAGTATTAAAAGCTGTGCACATATGGTTGCATTTACAGTGATTATAAATTGGTATTGTTTGCTGTTCTTTGTAACTTGTATTTAGATTTAGTGGTCCTATAAGTATTTATTCACAGGAGCAACTAGGGGAGAACAGAAGGGACAGAGGTTCAGAGACCACAGCACACAGATTATACTGGGGGAATAATTTCACACAAAAACAGAAAACTGTTTGAAAAAGCCTTTTCTGTCTTTGTATGAGGCAAGTGAATACAGCTTTAAAGTTATTATATTTTTACCAGTATTTCGATTATACTATTTACAGTTTTGTGACTCCTTGATCAATTATAGCATATACTCTACAGGATGACTTTATTGTTTTCCATGGCTACTTATTTGATTTCTGTGAAAAGGTTAAAGTTATGAAGCAAGTTCATTCCTCCTATGTGGATACTGTATATTTATATATAGATTAGTTTCAGCATTACAGAGCAAATACAGTTTATGCTCATAACCTTTGCACTATCATCGACTTCGCCTTGTAAAGAACTAATCAAGTTTTTCATATAGGCACTATATATGCAACATAATTTGAAACTTTTTAAGTTTCCTTAGGGGTTGTTAGGGTTTGAGGAACAGCCAGGCTTACAACCAAGGGAAGGGGATAGAATTAGGGTTAGCATAAGGTAGAGAGATATTGTTAAGATTCAGATAACTATCAAGATAGAATGTTAGAAGATTATTGTTAAGGCTTAAATTTACATTTTAGACCAGGTTAAGTTGACATATTTGTTCTCTGTGCTGGTAGTTTTTAGTGAAACACTCTTCCACTGAGAACCAACATGATTTGTAGCCGGACAATATTTTATCCCCCTCACCAAAGCAGATCCCTTATACTTAGTCCACTCTTACCTAAAGATTTGACACCTGACAGGCCTCTAAACTGAACCTTGACTCTTGGCCTTCTACCCAACACAAATCCCTAATGTGTGCCTTCAAGTTAAACCCCCTTCTCAACATTGAACCTCTAATGCATGATTACCATCATAGGATGGTCTGCACTAACAATCGGGAACCAGTTAGTGTGGTTCCAGATCAATAGTGTATGCCAGTGTCCATCAATTACAGCATGGTCTTACAACTAGAAGGGCACACAGCCAAATCCTCCTAGCCCTGTATTAGAATACAGTATATATATATATTAATATTCTCTCAGCACAGGGCACCCAAGCCAGGGAGCATTCAAGTTTATGTCTAAGCTTAAAATCTATTCTTCATTATGTTTGGTGTCCCATTGTGTAAAACTTTCTTCAGCATTTTCTTTTTTATAAATTTGTTGCAAGCTTTCTTGTGTAGATATTCTGTAACAGTACTTTATGTTACAGGAAGGACATGCTAAATCACTGCCTTGCAATTAGCAACATTTTTAGCCTGCCATTTGTGCTCCTTCAGTTTGTGAGATAGGCAGGCCAATCACTGACGGAAGGAGCTTGCACAGCAGGCTGACATCACTGCTGTTAGGCAGTGACTTAGCCTTATCAGCTTGCTACATGATGTGCTGTTACTGGCAGGATCTCCAGAAAACTTTGCAGCAGAATCACAAAAAAATATTTCCTTAAGAAAACTGTATTCAGTGAAGCATGATACCAAACATACTGAAAACAGATTTGGCGTTTTCATACACCTCCATTTACAGATTGTTGTTTGTAACGGGTTAACTTGTGTAAAGTGCAATAACGTAAAAGATCAATACCTAGTAAAAACCTTGATTGTCCTGATGTCCAAATGTTATCTACAGCATTTTAGTTAAACAATAAACTCTCTTGTTTGCAAAGTCAAAATGAGCGCTTTTTCACATTGCATTTCCTTCTGACATGAATACAGTTTCTAATCTTTTGGTTTTAATTTCCAGTTTATGTTGCTCCCCTTTGTAGTACAACATTAACTCGCTTAATATTCTGGTGGCAGTGAGAGGCTATTATTTGTTCATGTAAGCAGCTGTAAAGCTTTTTTTTATTATTTCAGTGTGATTGCATCTAGCAAGCATGCATGTATTTAATCCACGTGTCTAAGACAGTATTTTATTCCTCATAAAAAAAATTACAACAAGGGCAATAAAGTAAATCACGCAATGCACAAACAGTGATGAATAATTATAATAATGCAATTATTTCTCAAGTGCTATTTTTACATGGGTAAAGTAATCTTTAATTTTTCTATTTAAAATGAGATGTGTGTTTGATTCCAGAAGGGGTTGAAAAATTAAGTGGAATACATTTATCTCCGGTATGTTGTCTTTTTCAATTTATTCTCTGAGATAATTTATTTTTTTCATTGACTGGTTGTTTTTGATTACCTTGGATCTTTTTCTGCAGGAGAAGCAAACCTTTTTTTAGAAATGGTTTTTGATCTTTATTTTTTAACCTACTAAATTACATAGTGCATTTTCTCCAGTATTAGTAGTAATACTAGAAGCAGATTTTTATTTATATTAGCATGCTACCTTTTCTCGAGGAATCCAATATACAGGTGTTTCCGAAAGCACTGCTGAATTTTAGGGAACAAGTCATATACACATTTATAGTTACATAGTTAGTGAGGTTGAAAAAAGACACATGTCCATCGAGTTATGACCACTAGACATTATGTCCTACAATTGTTATTACAATCAGCCCTCTAAGACTATAGAAATTAGGTGACTGTAGCTAAATGCCAATTACAGACATAACATTGCCATTCAGCACATCTGTAAGCTACAGGCAGCCACTGTGGGTGACCTTGGGACTTGGCAGGAAAGATCTACCTATTGGGCAGAAATTTGCCAGTTGGTAGACTATTGTTCCCTATTGTTTGCATAGATAAAAGCAACAACTAAACCCAATGTGCGTACATTCACTGTGTGATACAACACTGTTTGTAAGCTTTAAATAAAAAAAAACAACCTTTTTTTGCAAAACAAGTTGTGCAAGTGGGTGTCATTACACATTTAAAGATCAGATACCGTAAGTGTGCCAATGAGCTCGGTCCCAACTCCATCACTCCCTCATTAAAAAGGGGTTTCCCTCTCAGTGTTACATTCTCAATTATATATTACAGTAGAAGGAGTAAATCCAAGTACACATATGTACAAGAAGTTAGGAGCTCACTGGATTTCTGTTAGGATCAAAATGTTTTTTGGCAGTTATTGAACAAATATAACAAAATACTTCAATTCATGACTTTTTCTTACAATTGTATGAAGAAGTGTGAGCAGAATACTAGGAGCCTGGCTATATTAGCCCAGGTGTCCTTAGAATTCTAGTAACCTGGTAGTGAATGTCCAAGTGTCAGTAGAATGCCAGGAGGCTGGGTATGTATGAGCATGTATAAATTGAATGCCAGGAGCCTGATCATGTCTGAGCAGATGTCAGATGAATGCCAGGGCCCTGGGTATATATGTCCAGGTGTCAGTAGAATGCCAGAAACTTGGTTATCTATGAGCAGGTGCCAGGTAAATGCCAGGACCCTGTTTATGTATGCCCAAGTGACAGCAGAATTCCAGGAGCCTGAAATATGCAAATTTTGCACACAAAACAATATGCAAAGTTTGACTCTTTATCAATAGTCCTTAGCTAAGCTGTTGCCTCTAGCTCCACTATTGCCCCATCTGCTGATATATGCAAAAAGCAGTGACACATGACTGTCTCCGGATAGTTTGTCACTGAAATGAGAACTTTGATCAGCAGCTTGGCATCGCCTTCTCAGTGCTGCATGAGAGGCAAGATGGAGATGCCAGTGTGGGGGCCAGAATGAAGCAGAGGTTTTTTTTTCATGGATTGGATCGGTGGGTTGTTCAAAAGTTTAATAGTTCATAGGGTTTAAAATTACTTTGAATACTGAAAAATGTGGAGAGGTCTACAAATATTTTAAAAACTAGTTTCAATAAATAAAACACCCATCTCTTTGTAATAATGTTAACCCTTCCTAGTATTTCTAAGAGTTATGTACTTTGTATTTATATTAGTTATTTTTTTAATAATAGTTATTATTATACAAGATTTATATAGCGCCACCAGTTTGCACATCACTTTAAAAAATGGAGGGAGAATTTACAGTTACAAATATAATTTCATTACAGCAGTGTTAGGAGGGCCCTGCTTATAAGAGCTTACAATCTAGTAGGAGGAGCAAGTGATACAAAGGGTAATAGTTGTGTTGGATAAGCTGATGGAAGAAGTAAAAGGACAGTTATGTCTCGGTGGAATAGGTTTCCCAGAAGAGATGAGTTTTAAAGGATTGTCTAAGGGTGGATAGAGTAGGAGATAATCGGACAGATTTGGGTCGGGAGTTCTAGAGGATGAGAGAAGTCCTGAAGGAAAGCATGGGAGGAGGGAGCTGGAGAGCAGGAGGTCTTTATTTATTTAGGCAATTAATTTAATGTGCCAGTCGAAAGGAATCTGTCATGCCAGGTCTAATGCTTGTTAATACAACTCTGACCCACAAACATACAAAAACTGTTTAAACAAATTTTATTTGGAAAATTCAATAATAATGGTTACATTATAATTATATAGAAATATTTATAAAGCAGTAAAAGTGACTTTCATCAATCACTCACTGCAGGTAAATCTTCCTTTTGCATGTGTTTTAAATTGCAGTGATTGATTCACCTGCAGTGAATGTTTGGCTAATGTCACATTCACCACATTATATATACAAACACAGCCTGATCAATAATTTACTAGCAAGCATTCTATAATTTACTAGCAAGCATGAAATGAATATTATGTCAAAATGTATTGACCAGTTTTGCAGAATACTCAAATTAATTGGTAAATTGTTAGCATCTGATATATATTAGGTGACTGATTGCCAGGCTTGTCATTCCACATCCAATCCACACACCTTACCGTACCCTAATATTTTGTAAATATCAGCATGATATTTTTGTTTCCATTTAAAAAAAAGTTCAAATAGCCAAGTAATTTCAAAGTAACACAGAAAAAAAAATATTGCTAATGTAGTTATTTTTTCTAATTAAAGATAATTTAATGTTTACTGCATTTTATGTGTGTTTTATTGTTAATTGGCTAAATTTTTACAGCCATATGCAAATTAGACCCAGTCCAATAACTTATTGTAATTAGCAAAGTTGTTTTCTTCTTCCTTTTTACCAACTTTTACATTTGACAAAACTTGTGGCTTATGTGAAGGTTGTTGCTTAAGCCATATTTGGATCTCAGCTACATTGCACTTGCCTGTAGTTGCCTTGAGGCACTTTTAAATCTTGTATTATCCCAAAAGCATTCCCTGGCATAATCAAATTAGATGTTTAATTTGTATTTAACAGTCTACTTTGCTCCAGCATTTAAATAATATCTTAATGATGATTAGGAATTCAGAATAGTTCTCAATGGTCAAGAAAAGCTTTTCCATGAGAGCACAAAATGCTCACTAATGCAAAACATGTATGAAAGATACCTTTGACAAGTATATTTGTGTAACTTTTACCTGTCCTCCAGATAAATGTATCCACGGGTACAGTGCATTATTAAGATTTGTGGGTGGTTAAAGGCAATGAAGAAATAATGACACAAGAAGTTAACAAAGTCCTGCTAATCTGCATTTTGTGAGAGCATTTATTTTTAATTATGCTTTAATTATTTGTGAATTTAAGCTGAACTACAGGCAAATTTAAAAGAACCCTATTTATTTAAAGTATGTATTAAAAAATTAATAAATGTTTTCTTAATATGTTTACTAGAAGAACCTAATCTATATATTTACATTTCCTTCATGTAAACCCCTTTACAACAAGACTTATACAAGGAGAGAGAGGTGCAGCACTGAGTGCCAATCAGGCTGTCTTACATTGAGCTATTCAGCCAGTGAGTCTAACACTGGAATCTTCCTGGCAGAGAGCAGAGTGAACAGACTGATGACCTCAACAACATTTCAGATGTGTTTTAGAAGTTTTCCTGAGTCTTAGCTTTAAGGGAGCATTTATATGTCTGATCTATGTTTTTTTTTAAACTTATACTATCTAAAACTAAAGGTCTTTTCACCACAAGGTGCCTGCTGCCACCATCTTGTCCAGAAAAGCCCCTCCCTGTGCCCAGTGTAAGATTACTTTCACTTTTCTGTAAATTCAGTGAGTTTTGAACTTCGCATATGCCCCCGTCATCTGTGGGCTAACCCCTGGCACCATTAAAATGTCTTATTGGTAAGCAAGACACTCGCTTGACAAAGGGCTGTGTAGGGTACACTTACTATGCATGATGAGCAGAGCTTATATCCTTAGTTGAGGCTCCCATAGCAAAGTGAAAAAAAATCAGATAGGGCACAGAAAATAATTTTTAGATATGATAGAGCAGGATCATAAAATAATACCTAAGGCTAAACTTTTTAGTTTTAGTTAGTCAGAATGATAGTCAGGTTCATGTAAAGGTGCACAGCTGCTGCAGTATTTGCCACCACAGACAAAATCAAATTCAAAAATATTTGGAAAGGCATCATATGGCCTCAGTAAGATTTTAAAGTACCCAAACTGCCTTTAAAGCACTATATTATGCGTATAGAGAGAGGTGGTAGGAGGTAGGGAGCACGGCGAACTTGAGCGTATATCTTCTGAAACTACCTATTACAGTGTTTTGTGTTTGGAGGCTTCTGGAGTACTCTGAAAGCTAACTATGTTCCGGTACCATGAGGAATCTAATATATACTTCAACAGATAATTTACTAAGGTGCCAATGTCTACAACCTTGCTTGAATGTAAACTTTATTAGCATGGCCAGTTTTATGCAGTCACATTACTTCTATTAGAATTTAATGTAAGGCTTTTAAAATAGAAGTTTAGGTTCTCTTTGATACTTTTTATATCACTTTTACACTGTTTGATACCCATACCCTCCTTTAATCTATGATGGACCTATGCTTCTTTGTCTTCTTTCTTTTAACCACCATCTGGCTTTGATTCAGCGCATTTTCTTTTAGTTTTAAATATTACATTTCACACACCTTCTTCTGATTCAAACCATGATCTGTTTTTGAATGGAGGATCACCTGTATAAAAGCTGCAAATCAGCTTAAGCTCAAAGGACGGTTCTCTTCAGATTTTTCCTATGTATTTTTATAACAGAATACAAGGCAGCTGCAAAAATACTCATGTAAACTTGTGTAAGTGTCCTTTTGTATTTTTACAAAGTTATGAATATTGCTCATGGTTAGAGAAATATACCCATAATAGATATCATTCCTCTTGAAATGCACTGCATACAAAAAGTCATATTTTCTTTATAGTAAATATATTATTATGGAATAAGTAAAAATGTTATGCATATGTATTATGACAACGTAATGTAACCTTAATGCAAATAAAAAAAAATGTTTAAAAAAGTTTTATATTTGTTTCCCTATAGAAAAAAATTAGCTAGGTAACTCAGCAGGAAACTTGGACAAATAAGAGTCTTCCCTGCTGAGCTTTATGTGTCAGTCATAATGATACCATGATGGGTGTACAGACACAGCATATGACACAGTGTACCTCACATAGACATCCAATGTTCCAGCAAATCATACTAGAATTCTGATTTGTAATATTACCAGATAAAATTGTTAACAGATTATACTGAGGGATCT
Source organism: Nanorana parkeri (assembly GCF_000935625.1). NCBI lineage: Eukaryota > Metazoa > Chordata > Amphibia > Anura > Dicroglossidae > Nanorana > Nanorana parkeri. The sequence goes on along the minus strand of NW_017307478.1, from coordinate 7,585 downwards.
ACACTACTCTGGGATCTGTTTTACCTTTGCCTATGGAAAATGTTCTTAGATCCGTGTCAAACTGTTGATGAATGAGGCGAGTCATATAGAAACAGGAATCCGAAGGTTTTTATAGGTGGAGAGGTTCATGATTTTAAGGAAACCTTGGGTCAATGTAGTTATTTAGAATTTTACTTTTTATAAATTCCAATAAAGCTAATGATGATGGTCCATCAAAACATAGCACCTCACTATCTCAAGGTTTTTAAACAAGGACATTTCACACTTGCATCATTTTAATGGTGACATTGTGATACATCCTACAATGTCACTAGGCCTACTCTTAATTTTCTATATTGTGGTTACAAGTAAAAAAATGACTCCTCTAGATGGAGTTTTATGAGGCTCTAATGCAAAAGGGATAACAGCAGATACAATATTTTAACAGGTACAATTGGCTTTATTCTATTTTATAGCTGGGGTACCAGGTTCACTTTAAAGTAGCACTGCAGCTTTACTTTTTTTAAGGTGTAAGCTCATGGGCGGTCAATCTCATCCTTGATTCACCACATATTGCATTATTTAACCCAGAACAAGCATGTATAAAGATAAATGTTTAAGATCTGTGCTCCAGGTAAGTTGCATACTAAGGTGTCAATTTAAAAAGCAGTGGCATTGCAATACTATTGCTTTATAAAGAAAGTAGTCATTTATAAAGTGCACCAGTGGGCCTTAGAATTGTGCTCAGCAGCCTACAGACAGGCAAGCCCTTCCCTTCTGAATGAAAAAAAAAAAACAGGAGAGCTCTATGGACTGTGGGTTCCATGACGCAGCCCATATTTTATTAATAGGCTGAAAATTGCAGGCAGGAGCAAACAGACCCCCTAATTATTGAAGCAAGTATACGAATTAAAGCCCTGGAGTTTGAAACTTTTAAAACACATATGTATCCTATTTCTGTCTACATTTAGTGACATTACCCATTTGTATAATTTCAGGGTTTACATCGAACACTGTAACCCAGTTTCAGATAGGTAGTATCGCACAGTAGACATACAGCAGCTAATAAACCTGGCAATTAAAAACTCAGCAGTTCTGATATATGCTCTAATGGCAGATGGTGACACTGTTTATTTTGCTGTAGCATGTATTCTTGGGCTTTAATTCTTATACTTGCTTCATATCCTTATATTTTACATCACTGCCTACGTGCAATTATTGTGCAGCTTAATAGATGAAAGTTCCTAATTATGGCTCAAAGAATTGATCACATGAATTATTAACTAATGACATATTTGCTGCATGCTGTAACTCTGGGCACCTTTCTGCACTAATAAATATTAATAAATATATTTAGTTTGTAAAACATAATTAACAAAAAACAATGTGCTGAATGCATACAAGTGAAATTGATGGGTGTAGTGGACCTTAATGTATCATGTTTAAGCATACATATTTATTGAGTGGTGATATCAAGCGACTCTGCAATCCCAGTTGATGACCCATAAATATGAGTATGTTTTGCAATTAGATTACATTTATTTTATTTTCCCTCACAAATTAGCAATGGGAAGTTTCATTCTATTCTCATCCAACTGTATTAAATATATTAAAAAGAGAGATGCAAATGTGTTCAAATGTTATTTGCGGGGAGTCTCTCACATGATACTTGATTGTGGGCATTGTCTTATCCCCAACCTATATAGGTCAAATTAAAGTTAGAAATAGGAGAGATTTAATGGAAAGGGAGTGGAGAGCGGAGAGGTGAAAAGAGAAGAGGAGACGGGAGAAGTCAAGAGAGGAGAGGGGAAGAAAGGGGAGGGGATTGGAGAAGTGAGGAGTGGGAAGGGATTGGAAAAGGTGAGGAATGGGAATGTGAGAGGTGGGGGGATAAAGGGAGGGCAGTGTAGGGGAGGAGAGGAGAAGAAAAGGTGAGAGGAAATGTAGGGAGAAACAGCCAAGGGCAAAAGGAGTCAAAGAAAGAGCAGTTGGAGGAAAAAGGGATAGGCAAAGAAGAGAAGTAGGGAGAAAGAAAATGTGACAAACCAGGGGAAAGCAGAGGGCAGGGGAAGTGGATGAGAAGGCAAGGAGGGGAAAAAGGAAGACAAATAATACAGAATCAATTTTTAAATGTGACTAAAAATATAATGAAAAACAATGTATTACAGGGCCAAAAGCATGCTAGTGCTTCAGGTGCTCCCACATACCTTACTAGTCAAGTAATGTTCAAATAGAGACTGCACATCAAGAAGGGTGTTTTACCAACATGATTTTAATACTGAATTCTGTGAGCATGATACACTTTTATGTTACATGATGCCATGCAACCAGTAGGCATGGCCTTTTTACTGAGTGATGTCATGCAGCCAGTAGGCATGGCCTTTTTACTGAGTGATGTCATGCAGCCAGTAGGTGTGGCCTGTTTATTGAGTAAGACAGACACCGCAGACACCTATAACTAGATGCTGTTAGAAAGTGAGATTACAGTTATAGTATATGCCAAACTTTTAAACACTGCAAATGTAACTCATCAATGTTTTTTTTTTTATTGCATTGTGCGTATACTATCAAAAGACAAATGCAGAACTGTTACAACTCCAAGACAGGAGATTGAAATAACAGTTTATTACTGTTAAAACTGCAATAACATTTTTTGGTATTTCTCTTATACATCCACCCGCATGGTGCTATATTCTGTTGCACTAGATGTGTATTTCAGCTTTTAATTAAAATCAGTTGCGTAGCAACCCAGAAAAGCAATAGCCTTGTGTTACCAATTATGCACTCCGGTAAGTTGGTGTTACCAGGCAACTGCACAGGCTAGGAACTGTCAAGAACAAGGTAAGGGCAAAAGGGCTCAAATCAATTATGTGTGGGTAAACCATTTTGCCATGAAAGCTTGAAATATTTAGCTATCTGTGTGTATTATTTCTGACCTATTACCTGTTTACTCCTTTTTTTAATAACAGGCTGACATCTGAAAGTTGGACTTGCTGAAGATAAAACCAATAATAAGAAAACTATACAACTCATAAAGCAAGACATTGGTAAAGTAAAAATGTCAACTAAAAATGTACTTAGGAAAAAAAATGCCTGCCATTTGCGGAGGATCTTATGAAAAATGATGGAATTTTACTTATAGTCATAAATGCTTTGGAGCACATGCCTAAACCAAGAAAAGGTCAACTAATAAAATCACAACTATGTATAAAAGTGCCCACACATGTACAGAAAGTAAGGTCTTAAACATTTTTGTAACTTTGGTACACAATTTAGAGATCTGCATTAGCTGCCACTGGAGGTAAAATGAGGCTATAAGAAGCATTTAGTGTCTTCTTACTATGTGAACCCTGTTTAGGAGGCAAGCTGTGAGTGAAAATATATTGATCACCTCTACAATACCACTTTAATTTAAAATATGCTTTCCTCTGATAACTTTTTAAGATCAGCACATTTATTTATGAATGCAATAAAACACTCTTTTACATACATACACACTTCCTATCTGGCTATCTCTTACTCTGTCTGCCTTTAATTGATCCCTGAAAACTCTACTTTTCAGGGAAGCACAATTTATCTCCTTTCAAAACTTGTACCTCTACTCCTTCAATCAGCTCACCCCTCACTTACCCCTCCTTGTAAGCTCTCCCAAGCAGGGTCCTTCTAATGCTCTTGTATGGAATTCTGTTGTAACTGTATGTTCTCGCCATATTTTCACAAACTGTTGGTGCTATATAAAATCTGTATAGTAATATTAATAATAATAATAATAATAGCTAAACAATGTATACTCCCCTGATCTGTGTTGCAGTTACAGTACAGATCCAAAGTAAAGATCAACTTTTCTGAAAGTCAGTGAATACTGATGGGAACACATCCTGAAACCCATTTCACAGCACTCAGGTCTCTGGCATCAATCACTGCACAGTGGGAAGCAAAAAGAGAGCATGCATGTGTGGCCCATATCTGGATTACCAGGTTCTTCAGTGGGGCTGCAGTGTAGCACTAGGCCTTTTGTTATTTCAAGGTAGTGCCTGAATATATTGCAAGAGGTGGCTATTATGTATTGTATTTGCTATACTAGGTTTACTTCACATGCCAATTGTGGCATCTCCTTTTAAGTAGCAGCTGGCTGTTGTCTTGAATAATGTCTATGTGGCATCAGACATCAGACTATACCATATTTTCACATTAAGTTAAAAAGCACAGCATCTGATAAAACGCTATGGAATACGGGATAAATTCCAGTGTACTAATAGTGCTTAAACAACAATGACCATCTGCCTGGAGTAATTCAAGTTATAGTGTGGACAATAGCTTTGATGAAAACATTAGTATCTTCATTAACACAGCAGTATGCTGATTATTCATCTAGCGTTAAGAGAAAATATAGGTAATGTCAGTCATTTAGAGGCATCCTCATCTGCTTCAAGCACATTAGTAAAGCTGAGCTAATGAAATGACACACGTTAAATAACTACTAATACAACTGACTTCATTATAAACATTCTAATCACACTGTACACACATATTGTAAAAGGGAGTTGTAGGACATATCTTTGTCACCGTCAGCTGGCTAATAGCTATTGTCACACATTAAATGAAGAAAAAGAAAACACACCAGCCTGTTGATAAACTCAGGCGATTCATAGTTAATTAAACAAATTTATAATGAACAGTCACAGTGTTATCGGGGTGCAGTTGTCTGGCTCTCCATGCAGTGATAGGACAAGGTCCCTGAGGATTCTTAAATCTGAATTACAATATGGTTCATGTAGAGTTGAAATTATACCTTTTATTGGCTAAATGTGTAAAGTAACAAGCTTTGGAGAGCTTTGGTTTTTCCACCAAACCTTTTGTTTATGTTGGCTTCTGGAAAGACATTTTCTAACACATAGCTGATATTTTACCATTGGAAAAAAATTGCAGAGAGGCCCTGGTTAACCAGTTGACATCCAGGGTGTTAAACCCCCTTCCCATCCAGGCCATTTTTCAGTATTCAGCGCTGCGGTACTTTGACTAACATTTATTCCATCATGCAGCACTGTACTGAAATGAAATTTATACCCTTTTTTGGGGACACATAGAGCTTTATTTTGGTGGTATTTATTCACCACTGGGATTTTTATTTTTGAATATATTAAGGAAAAATTACAGAATTTTTTTTTAAAAAACATTTTCCCCTATAATAAATTCTAAAACATTTATTATTACCCAATTTTTTGGTAAAATATAAAAGTCGGGTAAAGAGACACCAAACATGTCAAGCCTTAAAATTGTGCACGTGCGCGAAACCTCAAAAAACAACATTACCCAAAATTGGCCATAGGCGACGCATTAAAAGCTTTTACCGCTCATCAGTTTAGTGTTATCAGTGATTGATGGCCCTAAAATGATTGCTCTCACTGCGACGTTTGCGGCGATGTGTAACAATTTTTGCGCGCTGGCGCATGCAACGCATATTTATGTTTATGTGTGCATAAACGAAGGGGGGGG
>NW_017307478.1:899-1277 GCF_000935625.1 Nanorana parkeri | reverse complement strand
AAAAAACAACATTGCCCAAAATTGGCCATAGGCGACGCATTAAAAGCTTTTACCGCTCATCAGTTTAGTGTTATCAGTGATTGATGGCCCTAAAATGATTGCTCTCACTGCGACGTTTGCGGCGATGTGTAACAATTTTTGCGCGCTGGCGCATGCAACGCATATTTATGTTTATGTGTGCATAAACGAAGGGGGGGGGGGGAACTTAAACATTGGGGGGGTTACTTTTTTTGTTTGTTACCTTTTATTTTTTTTTACTTTTACATAGTTACATAGTTACATAGTATTTGAGGTTGAATAAAGACATTAGTGCATCAAGTCTAACCTATTAGGATCTCATTCTAGGAGTACCTGTACCCCTGTATATTGTCCCTTAAG
>NW_017307478.1:0-797 GCF_000935625.1 Nanorana parkeri | reverse complement strand
CATACAACCAATTGGCGGCTATAGAGCAGAGTGAAACAGCCGTTAACGGCTGTAGAAACGAGCGGGTCTTTCCTGCCCGTGCGCGCGCTAGGGGGCGCGCGCGCGAGCAGGAAAAAATGCCATCTGTAGACGGCAACCCGCTGATACGAGTCTGCCGTCCGTCCGTTTTTTCTTAACGGGCGGACGGCAAGAGGCTAAAGCTGAACTCTAGTTAAAGCTTTCATAAAAAAAAACAAAAAAAAACTGTTTGTGGTTTGGCCGCAGACTAATATGGCAGCTTTAACCGGAGCTGAGCATCGGGATCCGTTACTATAGCAACTCCCTGCTAGCTGAGACCACAGTCGGTACTATATTAACACTCACCGGAGTGCCGATATCCCTGCCGACATGTCCAAAGGAAAAACAAAGTCCAAGGGTCCCAGGAGACTTACAGATTTCTATCCGAGGACACCCGCCTCAGGTAAACAAAATGGAGCCTCGTCAGCAGGGGTAAGAGTTCAACCTCATTACCGCTCCACTGACAGCGATGAGTCAGCGATGGAGGAGAACACAGCTGATCAGCTGTCACCTCAGAAGGAGTTTTCAAAACGGCCGGCATCCTCTCCACTGCTACATGTCCAAAGGAAAAACAAAGTCCAAGGGTCCCAGGAGACTTACAGATTTCTATCCGAGGACCCCCGCCTCAGGTAAACAAAATGGAGCCTCGTCAGCAGGGGTAAGAGTTCAACCTCATTACCGCTCCACTGAAAGCGATGCGTCAGCGATGGAGGAGAACACAGCTGATCAGCTGTCACCTC
>NW_017307477.1:530525-531027 GCF_000935625.1 Nanorana parkeri | reverse complement strand
GCTCCAACAACTGTCCTGAAATGCAGAACGATCCTCTTATTTTTGGGGGTATGAGATGGAATGAGACACGTGATCACCCTCTGTTCTAAGAATCAAGTAAACAAATATTTTCCCCCAGAGACTCCATCGGAACAGAGGCACCAAACCCCTATATTCAATATATACCAACAACAGATTTGATGGGGCTTTTAAGGTATCTATTGCAGAATGTGAGTCAAAGTAACTATATCCATAAATGCAAGGTAGTAAATATTTATTAATATAAAAACTTTTTACTCCATGATCGATGTATAGTTAAAAAACATATCCATTTGTTCTAGAGAATTGCAAAGATAGACAAAGTTGATACTGGAGCCTCCCTGGATTTTGTGCAGGTACAAGGTATGTAATCTCAATATAATCCATAAAACCAATCATATAATTCATAAGCAACATATTTCAATAATTATAAACACATAATCATATTTGTCAATAATTCATCCGTATCTGCACTATTTCATCC
>NW_017307477.1:517894-526460 GCF_000935625.1 Nanorana parkeri | reverse complement strand
AATAAGAGGATCGTTCTGCATTTCAGGACAGTTGTTGGAGCCATGCTAATTATTCCTTTATTCCTCATCAGCCAGATGCTCATCCAGAACCGCTGGTGTATAGTGGAAACATACTCTAATATTATGGATTATTCAGGTTCCCCCTTATGCCACCACCAGCCCTGGCAATGGTCACAACTAGGTCTTATTTTCGGGGTAGGTCTTATAATTTAGCAATTCCCAAAAATAGTACTAGGTCTTATTTTCAGGGAAACAGGGTACATACAGCTGTTTCAGGTTATATGGCCATCATCAGTGCAGTGTATGGACACCATGGTTTCTTTGGTGTAGGGTTGGGAACCCAACGAGACCGCCTAATTATACAAGTGATGGTGGGAAGGGACTAAAGCAATCAAAACACCCTCCAACCCACTCATTCCATCACATATCCTAAATATAAGAGGATCATTCCTAACTTCAGGGCATAGTAACATAGTAACATAGTATGTAACATAACATAGTATGTGTGTGTGTGTGTGTTTATCTGGCTCTAACACTTCCCAGGGCAGTGGATGGAGCCATGCAAATATAAATAGAAAATAGGCTACAAAATATCAGTTTATAAGCTTAACAATGATAAATCTAAGTATAGACGCACTTTAAAACAATATATAAATATTTCATACTTTTGGGATATTTTATGCACTTGAGTTGAAGAAGCAGAAAGTTGCCCCCAGCTCGCTGGCAGCCTGCCCCTTCAAAGCGTTTTATCTTTTCTTAGTAACTCAAGGGATCTCTCAGTCTTTCTCCCAGGGCGGCTCAGTTCTTCCCCACAATGCCTTTTCCTTTTAAGACTTCATTACACGGGATAATTTAGGTACAGGTAAAACGCTTCATCTCTTGTGGTTGGTTTTTAAAGTTGGACTTCAGGCAGATATGAAAAAAAACACAATTTACTGCATTTATACATTCTTTAAAATCATTTTATTTTTAAGCACAAAAGACCGAAGTTGTCAAACAAACCTACTTTCTTTTTATGAGGAAGTGAGTCAAAAATTTGACAGAGGAATGGCTGTGGATATAGTATACTTGGACTTTGCAAAAGCGTTTGACACAGTTCCCCACATGTATAAGTTAAGGTCTGCAGTTATAGAATATTCGATCTGTAAATGGATAGAAAACTGGCTTAAAGACCGTATTCAGAGAGTGGCGATCAATGATTCATACTCTGAATGGTCTGAGGTTATTAGTGGTGTCCCCCAAGATTCAGTGTTGTTAGTGGTGTCCCTCAAGGTTCAGTGTTGGTGGTGGTGTCCCCCAAGGTTCCCCCCTTACTGTTTATTCTATTTATAAATGACATAGAATTGGGGATTAAAAGTACTATTTCTGTGTTTGTAGATGACACCAAGTTATGTAGTGGAATACAGTCCTTACAAAATGTCTCCAAACTGCAAGCAGATATGAATGCTCTGTGTGATTGGGCATCTATTTGGCAAATTAGGTTTAATGTTGATCAATGTAAAGTTATGCACTTGGGAACTAAAAACATGCATGCGTCATACACTCTAGGGGGAGTATGTTTGGGGGAGTCAATGGTGGAGAAAGATCTGGGTGTTCTGGTAGATCATAGACTCAATAACAGCATGCAATGTCAAGCTGCAGTTTCTAAAGCAAGCAAAATATTGTCTTGTGTTATACAGGGTCTCCAGAATCCAATGAGAGATACATAATCCTGCCCCTGTGCAAAGCATTAGTAAGACCTCATCTGTCCCCACCCATCCTTGCATTATACGGGCTCTAGACTCCAGAGATGGAGACATAATCCTGCCTCTGTACAAAGCATTAGTAAGACCTCATCTGTCCCCACCCATCCTTGTATTATACGGGGTCTAGTCTCCAGAGATAGAGACATAATCCTGCCCCTGTGCACAGCATTAGTAAGACCTCATTTGTCACCACCCATCCTTGTATTATACGGGGTCTAGACTCCAGAGATAGAGACATAATCCTGCCCCTGTACACAGCATTAGTAAGACCTCATCTGGAATATGCAGTTCAGTTTTGGGCACCAATTCACAAAAAGGATGTTGTGGAATTGGAGAATTGCAGCGAAGGGCAACTAAATTCATAAGAGGCATGGAGGAGCTCACCTATAAGGAAAGATTAACTGCCCTGAATGTGTTCTCTCCGGAGGAGAGGCGATTAAGGGGGGACATGATCACCATGTATAAATACATAAATGGTCCATATAGGGAGCTTGGTGCCAAATTATTCACTTTAAGGTCACTGCAAAGGACAAGGGGGCACTCTTTGCATCTGGAGGAAAAGAGGTTTACCAATACATCCCTCTATCTATGATGATTAATAATAACATAGACATGTCAGATGATTGTGAAATACTTACACTTGCAGAGCATTCACTTCCTGCTTTGAAAGGGCAAAATGACTTCAGTTTGCCAAAGCATTGCACACTGGGATTGCCTTGTTATCTGCAGAGCATTGCTGGGAAATCTCATCTGTAATGTTAGGAGATCTCAGGGAAAGGCATTTTCCTCCCCTGAGATGATGTGCATGGTCACATGTCCTAGTCACATGTTCTAACCACATGTGCCAGTAATCCAGGAAGTAAAGAGAGAGCCAGTGACATGACCTTAGTAAACATGGCCACTCCCAAAAGACTGGGGAAGAAAATAAAAATAAGGAATGCAAAGAATACAAAGCCGGCAATTATCTAGAAGTATGTGATTGTAGATTGTCATCACTAAACATTTCTAAAGGTGTGTTTGTTTTTATTTGAAATATATGAGTAAAGGTCCACTCTAAGTTTTGTATTTGATATCTGGAGTTCAGCTTTTACTAGTTAAAATGACCTCTTAATGCAGGGGTAGGCAACTCAGGCCCTCCAGCTGTTGTGGAACCACATATCCCATTAGCAGGGGCGTAACTAGAAATCACAGGGCCTCATAGAAAAATTTTGTATGGGGCCCCGTGATTGCTTCAGAGGGATGCCCTGGCCGGGCCCCCCTGTGGCCGGGCCCCCCTGTGCCCGGGCCCCCCTGTGCCCGGGCCCCCCTGTGCCCGGGCCCCATAGTGTCCGCCTTGGTCGCTATGGTGATGGTTACGCCACTGCCCATTAGGCATTGCAAGATTCTCACAGCCACAGTCATGACTCCCAGAGGCAGATGCATCATGGAATTTGTAGTTTTACCACAGCCCACCCCTATCTTAGTGCCTAAAGGTGGAGTTAAGCAAGACCCTCTTTCCTCATCATCATCAAAAAAAAAAAAACAATTTAGAAAAATTGGGAAAAGTCCTTACAGTTCCCTATCTTCAGGTACACAAAGCAGGTGTTTCTGTTTCCGTGTTTCAAGTATTTAAAAAAGAAAAATAACAGACTGAGGAATAAAAATAAATCACATATAGCTCACTTCTTCCAAGAACGGCATTTAAATTGGTTTAATTTCAGCTCCTATGGGCTCTAAATGCATGAATGGTTTAATGTACCCGAGTGCATGAAATAAGATATCTGTTGGAATCTACAGTGCAACGTAAAATGCTCATTTAAAACTTTATTTTCACTTCCAGCTCGGGCTGACACCTGATCTCAAGACAGAAATGATATGAAATATTATCACTGCTTCAAAAACTTGCCACGGTGCCTAGGAGGGTTTTATGTTTTTTCCAAGAGAGGAAGTTATAAATATACATAGAGCGACGCTTCTAAATACAGGAATAAACAGTCCATGACGGAGTCCGGAGCTCGGCGGATGAAAGAGACGTCGGAGATATTTAATATGTATGGGGGATTTGTATATTAAATATGGGATCTAACTTATAGATCTCTTGATGGGTCCGTGTTGGTTTTAGTAAGCTCTCTATACAGGCAGTCCCCGGGTTACATACAAGATTGGTTCTGTAGGTTTGTTCTTAAGTTGAATTTGTACTGTATGTAAGTTGGAACAGGTACATTTTGTTAAAGGAGAACTATGGGGTTAAGGCTTTTACCCATAGTTCTCCTTAGGGTAACAGGAGGACACAAACTAGCGTCCTCCCGTTACCCTAAGCTCAGTATACCGCGAGCGGCAGCTCGCGGTATACTAAGACGCCGCAGCCGGAGCGGATCCCGACATCGATGTCGAGATCCGCCCAGCTGCGTGAGTGACAGCTGGCTCTGCCTATCTAGAGGAAGAGCCGGCTGTACCCGCCCCCTCCCCCGTCCGATCCGCCAGTCAGCGCTGGCAGATCGAAGCAGGGAGGGGGAATCCAGCGCCTCACCTGTCACGGCAGAGAGTCGTGACATTAACGAGAGGTGAGCGAACATCGGTATGTGTTCTCTCACTTCCCGATCTACTGAGCCGACCTGTGACAGTCTCATTGTCACAGGTCGGCTAGAACTATAAGGGGAGTGAAAAGCACTCACCTCATAGCTCTCCTTTAAGTTGAATTTGTATATAAGTTGGAACAGGTACATTTTTTACGTGTAACTTCAGCCAAAAATGTTTTTTGTTTTGTTTTGGATAGCACATGGAAGGGTTAACCCCCTGTAACGTTTGTTTTGCTGTGTGTGCCCCTGTTCAGAAGATTTCACCTCACTTTCTGTCCCTGTGACAATTGGATTTTGAATATTTCGGGTTGTCGTGGAAACAAGGATTGGTGATAAAGCCTCAGTGGAGACACCTTTTTCCCATGATAGCTCTTACAGGAGTGAATTTCCCTTCCTAGGGGTAGATTTCCTCTCACTTCCTGCTTCAAGGACAGGAAGTGAGATTAAATCTTTCTGATGAGGATACAGACAGCAGTAAAAACCTCACAGTGACCCGGAAGAAGAGGCGGGCCCCCCTCGTCTGCATGTCTAACAGGAGCCAACTTCCTGTAATGTACATACAGTATTAAGAACCAGACACAAAAAGGCGGGCACTCCTCGTCAGCACGAGCGTGGTAGCATTACAACTACCCCCGATGTACAGTAATAGCCCCGTATGTAAGTCGTATGTACCCTGTTTGCCCAAAAAATAAGACCTACCCTGAAATTAAGACCTAGTACCATTTTTGGGAATTGCTAAAATGTAAGACCTACCCCGAAAATAAGACCTAGTTGTGACCATTCCCAGGGCCGGTGGTGGCATAAGGGGGAACTTGAGAGGGAGAGAATCAGCGGTGCCAACGAAACCAGCGCTAGAGGAACCGAGGTGGCAGCGCAGGGAGCAGAGCCGTATAAGTCGATGTTTCCTCTATAGCGCCGGCTCCTGTCACAGGCGGAGTGATACCAAATGAACTCCGCCTGTGAAGAATACATAGTGAAAGTGCGCTTCACTTTTTCTGGTTACCAAATTGCTCTTGGAAAGGTACCGCACCCCTGATTGCCCTGATCACCCTATTCTTAACTTTGCCATTTTGGATTATTTAATTTGGATTTGCATTGACTTTGGATTGTTATACATAAAAAAAAGACCTACCCCGAAAATAAGACCTAGTGTGTTTTTCTGAGCCACAAAAAATTTAAGACAGTGTCTTTTTTTCGGGGAAACACGGTAAATCAGATGTATGTAACTCGGGGACTGCCTGTATACATGGTGTCTGGGATGCAAAGTAACATTTCAAAGAGAGCAACATAAAATGATAGTGGGGCTACGGGCAAAATAAAAAACCACGTATATGCCGCAGTCTGTCAATAGCATTAAAGGGACCCTGTCACCACAGGGTGTGTGATACACTATAAAACCCCTGTAAAAAAGAAATAATAATTAAAGGCAAAAGGATTTTTAAGTTATTTCAAATGCTGATTAAATCACTCATGATTGCTGCTTTTTGATATTTAAAAGTTTTAGTTTCCTGCAGAATCAGCCGGTCCCCTGAGCACTTGCCCTAATATCTTCTTGTAGGGTGGCTCCTTGCCCTTACAGGTTCCTATGGAGTCACCCTTGTGTGTGCTAGTAAGCTGTGTGTGCCTACACAATTACACAGTAAAAAGTTTTCCCAGCACACTCACCAGCCAGCATGCAAAAAAACTTGTCTCACCGCTAAGGTTAAAAGCAGAGGTTTGGATACACGTCTTCTGCAGAAAATGTGAAAGCAGCACAGCCGCGCCAAGGCACCTCCATATAGTGCGGTCCTAACTCTAAACTATGAGAGTCTCCATCTTGGAGCACATGTGGCAAAAGGGGGCTGCCGTTGTGATGTGAGGGGTCCCTTGTGTTTCCCTGTGCCTTTAAGGAGGTCGGGCAACCTCCTGACAAACCTGCACCCAATTTTATATTTTTTCAATTCCTGTGTTGGGAATCCAGATGCTTTAGTCCTATTTGTCAGGCCCTGCAGGCGGGTAACATGCGGCCACTTAATGGGTTACTAAAGGGGGGTGCGGTGCTACCAGGTAGCTGGTTGGCATATTTTCAATTGCGCGACTTCTTAACGGGGCTTACTACAAGAGGGAACCCCGGGAGGGAGCTTTCTCCCTTTCAGAAACTATGCGTCTCCGGAGATCCCCCTGCGCGCATGATTTCCACCATCTATGGCTTTTTGCTTTTGGAACGTTCCTCACCTACCCCCTCCTTTGTGAGGGAATGGGAGAGAGAGACGGGTGGTGATCTCACAGAAGAAGAAATTGCTAAGTCCTTTGCTTTAACGCACACCATGTCTATAGCCAGCCGCTATCAGGAGAAAAATTACAAGGTCTTGTCGAGATGGTACTATTGCCCCACTAGACTTCAGGCTATGTACCCGTCTGCCTCTGCACAATGCTGGTGGTGCCTGTCGCATCTGGGAACGATGCTGCACATTTGGTGGTCCTGCCCTCTGTTGACCCCATATTGGAGAGCTATCTTTGATACATATGATCAGATTTTTTAGAATGGCTGCATACAAGTGATCTTGGCGACAGCGCGAGGATCACTGCTACAAAACAAGCGGCGGCTGGCTTCCCCACTGTACATTTAGCTCTGCTTGCCCGGAGCAGGGCTAAATGTAGAAAACAACTACCCGCCCGGCGCCCGGAACTGCATGTCCCAGTTGTCAGGAGATAGGAATTCCACACTCCTGCTGCCCCTCTACTCCCTGCTGCCCCAAGGCCGGCTATAGGTTGGCCTTGTGGGAAATCCGGCCCTGCGTACAAGCAGGTACTGCTATTAACATGAACCTGTTGCTTGTTCCCAAACTCTTCCCACCACCTCTGCCTTACTCCAATCCGGAAATTTAATAGGTGGCTTTACTGGCCTATAGCAAGGCACAGGTGGCAGGAAAGGTTGATGCTTCACAGTGACCATGCCAGCTTTGATTACAATTGCTCCACATGTACTCTTTAAATATGTTCCCATCGGATGAAGCTTGCCGGCTGTCCGTTCGCGTCGTCAGAGCTTTACACTCCAATATAAAATCTGCTGCTTGACTTAAAATGATGTATTGAAGTGTTTTTTTTCCTCAAAAGGTCCGGTGAAAGCAAAGAAAATCCATTCGGCAGACTTTTTTGAAGACTTGATAAAAGACTTAATACTAAATTCAATGCGGCGAATTTGGTATATTTTCCTGTTCATCTGGAAGAAAAGCACATTACATTAACACTTCGGACAGAGAATATCGACAACATTTCTTGGCTTTTTCCCGGAAATCAATACGGCTGACTATAAGGAATGAGTTACTTAAAACTGACTGTTTGTACTCAGGGGCAATGAAGAAAAACTCTGAGATGTAAAGACGCTGAGGCGTGATCGGGCCAGGGAGGGAAGGACGAAGGATCAGGGGAAGCACTTTGTTATCTAGAAAACTAGCCGAAACCTAACAGGAAACGTAGGTAAATGTATTAAAATAAACACCTTAGATAAAGCTTAACATGACATCAAACCCTCAGATTATTTAACATACAACAATACTGTAATGTTCGCCTTACTGTAATCCATGGTTGTTTCCCTTCTCTTTGCTGCTCTTCCTTTTAAATCTGTATCTCTTCTCATGCTGGGGGAGAACTTCTGTTTTGCAGCAGACTGCCTTGTCTCTGAAATGGATACATGGTGTCTGTGTGCAGGTTCACAACCTGAGCCAGCACTACAGAAAGAGGCACTCAGCTGCAAAGGGAAGTTCTCCCCCAGCATGAGAAGACATGAGGATTTAAAAGGAAGAGCAGCAAAGAGAAGGGAAACTGCCATGGATTACAGTAAGGCGCACATTACAGTATTGGTTTATGTTACAAAATCTGAGGGTTTAATGTCACTTTAAGGTAACACTTTTAATTCAATTTAAGTTAGAGAAGGGAATTGTTAAAAACCCTAAACCCCATAAGAGGGGAAATCCCTTCTTAAGCTGGCCATACACTGGTAGATCTTTGTACGAACATTCATATAAACAAATCTAGTCAGAACATTCGATAATGCCATCAGACATTGACACATTTTGTTTGAAATTTTGTTTGGTTTTACCACTCAAATTTGGAAATGAACGGAGTTTCCCAAAAGAAAACCACATTCACTGTTAGAATTTTGTTTGTTCAAGAAAAAAATTCCATCCTGCTCTTCCTAGAGTCACAACCAGGATCAGATTTACTCTCTCTGCTGCCCCCAGGCTAGGTTCCTCAATGTGCCCCCTCCCTGGCAAACCCCCC
>NW_017307477.1:516025-517002 GCF_000935625.1 Nanorana parkeri | reverse complement strand
CCCCCCGGCTCTGGTCCCCCAAGGTCCCCCCCCCCGGGACACCCCCCCCCCCCCCCTCCACAATGGAGAATATAGAGAATGAAAACCAGCTGGCGGGGTTGGCAGGGTAGTTATTGTAACAAGGACAAATGCAAGTAAAACACAGTTTCTTAAGGGCAAACACAAAAAGTATCTTTCCATCAAGAGGGTAGACCTCCCTTGTTACACAAGACAGCTTCCAGCAGCAACATAAATGATAGTCCTTTGCTCACACAATGGCCAACATTTCATGCATTTCTCATCAAAATCAGCTTTCTTCAGCATATACAGTACTTAGTATTGCTCAGTAGCTTTCCTCAGCTCCAAGCCTCTAAGCACACCTCGGTGTGATATTCACACTGCTCTCTCAGCAGCATGTCCCACAGGTCCTAGAGTCACCGACCTTCCTGACCTCTCCTCTCTTGGGCACTCACACTGCTCTCCCAGGAGTGTGTCTAACAGGTCCTAGAGTCACCGACCTTCCTGACCTCTCCTCTCTTGGGCACTCACACTGCTCTCCCAGCGACCTTCCTGACCTCTCCCAGCCTCCCCCGGCTGTTCCACGTGCGTCCAGCACGCACCTGAGTCTGCCTGTGTCCGTGTGCCTCCTGCACACACACCTCCAACACAACTCTGAGCACTGGGCTGGCTTCTTAATGAGGATGCTCTCAGCCACCTGATCAGCCCAGGCTGGTCATTGGCAACACCTGGCCCCACTGGAGATCTCATCCCACCCAGAGCTCCCCAGAGCTCGAGATCCCAGCTAGAATTAGGAAAACCTGGAAAAACACGGTTCACATTCTGGACCCTCTCAGCCCCTTTGGCTGAGAGTCCTGGGTGCCAAAGTCGCCATACTACACTGTGGCATTGCCATGCATTGCCACATTATTATTATTATGTTTTCAATTTTTTTTTACTTTTTTAATCACTTTTTTTATTTTATATATATATATATATAT
>NW_017307477.1:505440-515584 GCF_000935625.1 Nanorana parkeri | reverse complement strand
TCTTTTACTTTTTCATTTTCAATTTGTATTGTATTCTTTTTTACTTCTTTATCACCTTTTTATTTTAAATATTATTCCTTACTTATTTTTTTAATTTTTATTTATTTTATTATTTTTTTATACATTTTTATTGTTTTACATTTTTATTTTATTTTGTAATTTTTTTTCAATTAACTTTATTGCTATCACACAGGAGATCACAAGCCCCTGTGTGATAGCATTTGGAGGTGACAGGTTCTCTATATTGAACCTGTCACCTCCAATAGAGGAGTTTGAGCACTGTGCTGGCTCTCCTATGACAGCTGAAAGAGAAAGGCTGCGATTGCAGCTCTCCCATTTCAGTGTATACACGAGGCAAGATCTTTTGTAAACTAACAAGTGGCATCCCCGCTGTACATTTAGCCGTGCTTGCCAAAGCAGGCCTATATGTAGAAAACAACTACCTGCCCGGCGCCTGGAAGGGAATGTCCCGTGCGTTGGGAGAGTGCGCAGAAGTCACCAACTGTCTGCAGAGCCAATAGCTACAGACCTCCAAACTTTGTGTGGCCTTCAGATTGGCACAACAACAGTGCGTAGAGAGCTCCATGGAATGGGTTTCCATGGCCGAGCAGCTGCATCCAAGCCTTACATCACCAAGTGCAATGCAAAGCGTGGGATGCCGTGGTGTAAAGCACGCTAGAGAAGTGGAGACGTGTTCTCTGGAGTGACCAATCACGCTTCTCTGTCTGGCAATCCGATGGATGTGTCTGGGTTTGGAGGTTGCCAGGCGAACGGTACTTGCCTGGCTGCATTGTTCCAAGTGTAAAGTTTGGTGGAGGGGGGATTATGGTGTGGAGTTGTTTTTCAGGGGTTGGGCTTGGCCCCTTAGTTCCAGTGAAGGGAACTCTTAACTCATCAGCATACTAAGACATTTTGGACAATTTCATGTTATTGCTATTACATGGGGGGCTAAGAAGCCCCCTATGGGATAGCTAATTTACATGACAAGTCCTCTTTATGGAGACATCAGGGGTCTCCAAGACCCCTAATGTCACCTAGGGACCTCTAGAGAAGCTGATCAAGCAGAGATCGGCTTCACCGGCTTCTCTAGCTGGAGAGTGACACTGAATGCAGGAAGTGATGCAATATACATCACTTCCTGCATTCGGGGACTGAGAGGAGATCAAAGGGTGTTCGTACACTGAACTCCCTTTGATCTCCTGTCACAGAGCCGTGCCGGTCCCGGCCGCATCGGGCACAGCGGATCTCGGGACCGGCAACGGCAGTGACAGCTGCTGATACAAGCAATCGAGCGTCTCTCGAGACGCTCGATCGCTTGACTGTAAAGCTCCCGGCCGGCCGTGTAATTACAACGGCCGGCCTGGGAAGCTGCTCGTCAGGCTCCACTGTCTGCTCGTCACAGACGAGCAGACGAGTGGATTTTCGAGCCCTGACTATGTATATATATAAAATAGCAGCTGTGTGATACTGAATAAGGCATCCAACATTAACACATTTCCCAACACGGCACTTAAAACAAACGTGTCATATGTGCTAAATCACGATCTCAAAAACCAATAATGCTTAACCTGGAATAAATAAATATTTCTGCAGGGAATAAATATATCAAACTGTGTAAAGTCCTGAATATCAGAAGTGAATATAATAAATATGTCTAATTCTCCACAGGACCTTGCTCAATATCTTGCACCAGTTAATATACACCACGTGTACCCCACACCTTAATCCGCACTCACCAGATTGAGGGTGACCTTGAGTGTTATACTAAGGTCATAACGCATATATTCTCCAGAACTGTTGCAGTTGGATCCTGCAGATTTGGTCACACAGATCCCGCAGGTACCTCCCGGTTGAAGGAATTCCAGAAAGCCTAATCTCATCAAAAAGGATTTTAAAGCCCCCTGGAACTTCTTTTCTGGGCGTCTTCCAGCTTTAATATCACTTGAGAACTCCAGCATATAAAACGGAGAAGCATTCTCATGTGTAAAAATGTTTTTTTTTTTAAATCAATATGTAAAACTAAATTGCACTTACATCCAACTATATGCATACAAGTATAGCAGAAAGCAATCCAGATCCAAAATCGGTCAGCGGACTCCAATCGACGTGTTTCCTCAGTATTGACTTTATCAAGAGTGGTCAATACTGGCGTAACGCGTTGAGTGGAGTCCGCAGACCGATTGTCACCCTGTAGAATAAGAGAGAGCAGGAGTGAGCAGACTTTATTACAGGGGGGGCGGGGAGACAAGACCAGTCACCCTGCACAAGGAGAGAGAGCAGCAGTGACCGGTCTTTATTACAGGAAGCTCCGAGTCTCACACTGGATTACTGCCCAGATCTGGAAGAAATACACAAAGCTGACCAAGATTCAAGAAGAACACACATGACTTGTATGAAGACAATATCTGCTGATCCTGGAGTTTGGCTTTAAAATACTAAAGCATTGGTAAGAATGTTTGGATCATGCAGGGAGAGGAGCGGGCAGAAAGAGACGGGCCTTAACATCTTAATGAATGAACTTACAGTATAATGCATCATTGAATACAAAGTCCATCTACGCCAAGATTTATAGTGTCAGATTACAGGAATTACAATGTCGATGGGAACATCGGCCTAAGACAGGACAGCTGCATCCGAGTCACGGAAGCCATCTATTCCGATCAGACCGCGTTGAAGAAAAGTCACCAGGAGGAGATTTAAACTCTCCCATGGAAGCCCGGAGCAATTTTCAGCAGCTGCGGTTTATAAGACACTCCATTTAATGCAGACTTCAAGTTCATTCACACGACTTAATGGCTTTCTTACACTTAACATCTGTCCTCCATACACACCACACGACATTATGGCTAATGTTGCTGACCATACTGTAATGGCATCAGATGGAAGTACTTCTCCCTCTTCGTCTCTCCTCTAAAGGTTACTTTGTTAACACGGCATGGTGAGGATATGTATCACTTCTATTTATAAACAATGTGCAGAGCCATTGGTCCCGTGAATCTCTGCAAATGTTCGTTCTGTGCAAATGTATGCACAAAATGAATGTTCATCTTTACATTTTCTTTGAACGTATTTTCAAATATCATCTTGTAATACCACTTTAGGGCCACTAGATGGAGCAGAGGAGCATGCAAAAGAAGTATTTATTTCATCTGCTCCTCCTCTCCATCAAGTGGCCCCAAAGTGGTACTACAAAATGACATTCGAAAATACATCATGGCTGGTTGGAGGGGCAGGTAGGGTGTGTGACGGACTGAACCATCACTGGGGCTGCTGGAAGAGCCTGGGGGCTAGCCTCCTTCCTACTGACCACGGACCTAGGGATGCAGAGATTTATTACCCCGGAGAACTTTGTTTGCTGTGTGTGTTTTCCTGTTTAATATGTCATCTAGAGAGAGAGCCTTTCACTATTTGACTTGATTTGAACCATCCGGACTTCCATCTTGTTTGGATACCATCTCTGCTAAACATAATTTTGTGAAGGCAGCGGGCTCTACAAAGCTCTAGGGACAAAATTGAAGTGAAATAGTTTGATATATAAGTGTAATCATAGCAGATTATATTGTATTGTGTGTATTCTGTGTACATTACAACTTTTCACTTTTGAATGTCCCGCCGGCTGTGACGCTCGAAAACGAAACTAAAAGTCAGATGCCGGCTTTTAGTTTCATTTTCGAGCCGTGTACAGCAGAGGACGCCGCGGGATCGCAGGGACAAGGGAGGTTAATTAAGGACATTCAATAGGTTCAAAGATTGTCTGTGCTTAAGGAATTCCAATGGGGCACCCGGCTGTCTAGGGGTGGGAACTGTTCCATGTAACACACTGAACTCTTATCTGATTCTGTTCATGTTTCGACTCCAAAGTCAGAGTTGCCTGATTCTTGGGGTAAGCCTATGCTATATTCACTGGCTTCTGGTTCTAGCGCCCAGGGAACAGACTTAAGACGGAGATATCCAGTCGGGGTATCAAGGAGTCTGTCACAGGGTGCTGTACATAGCTTCCTGAAAACATCACAGCACCCTCCCTCAGTAATCTTCTCAAGGGCCCTGATGCAAGCAGAAGGTTGGCTCTTGGGAAGGGTTATGCAAATATTAACATGCCCTTGATGGGTGGATGTTGATCTGGAGAAGTGGGGGTTCCTAGGCGGGCTGTATTTGCATGTAGACCACCCCAGGTAATGTCCACATGTGATGCTGAGCTTCCATGACTGAAATCTAATAAATGAAAAGAGTGAGCCAAGGACAGTCAGGCTGGGGAGCAAATCGTTAGAGGATGCTGGACGTCCTCCAGCCAGGAAATGAGGTGGGTTCTGTCTGACTTGCTGCACCTTCTAATGCACATTGTGAGAAGCTCCCAGTGTGCAGTGAAATCAGATTAAACCATTTAAGTCCAAGAGAGGAGCCAATACAACTGTGCAAGACTGAAGGGAAGGCTGTTATAACTTTAATGGCTGAATGTGCATCTATTCAAGTGGATGCAGGGTTAGAACATGTATTATCTTTTATTGGGGAGATTTCCCCCCTCACTTTTTTACTTTTGTTCCCCACAGTATATTGCTGAAGTTTAGCAGGTTATAAGAGAAAATGTTGGCAGTGCCAAGCCATCAAGATTCATCTTTCTCGCAGTCGTTTTCCCCGCAATGCTTCCACTGTTCGGTATTTTATAATGTGTATCGCTGTGTAACTACGCACTACATCACCGTAATGATCGTAAGCGTAGTGCAACCTCACGCTAAACGTCCCAATAAACATTTTCCCTTCCTTTTCATTATAATAAAACCTATTTATTTGTTTGTTTCTGGAAAGCTGCTGAAACTCTCTTCACATTTATCATGGGCTGGGTGGCTGGAAGTGCGCGGATCAGGGAACAAATGTATAACTCCAGGGGAGAGTTATGCCTAGAATGTAAGACCCTGGAGATGCATGTTATCAGTGGAATACGCCTCTTGGGTCTGTAAAGGCTTCAAAAGGTCTAGGAAAGCTTTTACGGGTCTATGAACTTTGTTTGAACTTGTGAGGGGGTCTATGAAAGCTGTGATAGGTCTATGAAGGCTTTGAAAGCTCTATGAAGGCTTTGAAAGCTCTATGAAGGCTTTGAGGGGTCTGTGAAGACTATGATGGGCCTATAAAGGCTTTGTGGGGTCAATGAAGGCTTTAAGGGGTCTTTGAAGGCTTTGCAAGATCTATGAAGGGTGTGAGGAATTTATGAAGGCTATGAGAGGTCTATTAAGGCCTTGAAGGGTCTATGAAGGCTTTGAGGGCTCTATGAAGGCATTGAGTGGTCTATGAAAGCTTTGAAAGGTCTACGAAGGCTTTGAGTGGTCTATGAAGGCTTTGAAGGATCTATGAAGACTGTGAGGGATCTGTGAAGGCTTTGAGGGGTCTATCAATGTCTACGAAGGCTTTGAAAGGTCTATGAAGATGTATGAAGGCTTTGGCCAGACCATCAAGGACCCTTATCATATCAAATCTTTATCATGTGGTGCAGAGCTAGGTAAAACTCTGTTGCCAGGTGCTTATGGGGTGCTGGGAAAAAACTCTAGTGACCAGCATGTCCTGCCCATAACTAGGGACAAGCTTAGGTTTGGACCTGAGCTCCTCTAAACCTGGAAGCTATATGAAGCCATATGCCCAATAAGCTGCAGGCTGGGAAATCCCCACTTTTGCAGCTGTACATAAACATAGGGGCATGATGTTTATGATGATGTCTTCGACCAAATATAACCACGTGCCCATATAAGGTCAATGACATCACTGGATCCTGTCCCTTTGCTTACTGTACGTGCTGCTGTGGGCAATTAATTCTCCAGTTAATTGGGCAACAGCGGAATGAGTTTCCTTCCATGGAACTCAGTTTTAAACAGCGTTCAGTCCAAACCTCAGCTCATCCCTACCCATGACCCCGCACACACACACTCCAATTTGTCAGGCAAGTGACCTGCTGCACTGTGTGCACTCCTGAGAAATGAAACCAGGCTAATGCTATCATATATGTGACGTTCTTATAACACATGCAGAATGCTGCAGTTGCCCTCCTGATAAGTCTTCTGAACTGGGGATTTTTAAAGATTATTGCTAGGGCCCAGCTGCTCTAGGCCCCCAAAACAGTGGATAGCCATATTATCAAATGACAACAGATAATTCCTGTTATAGGGTGACAATGCTCTGTCCCTGTGTCTCGGTTGTGCTCCTGCATTGTCACCCTATTACAAGGACTTCTGATGGAGTTCGGAGTGGCTGTTTCTATGCAGACATAGTTAATATTTGCATAAATATTCCCAATAACTAGCCCACTGCTTGCAGCAGGGCTGAGGGTTCTTGAGAGGAGTACCGGGTCAGGGTGCTGTGATGTTTTCAGGAAGCTATGTGCATCAGCCTGCCAGCCCTGATCTGACTCTACCCAGTGATAATATCACTGAGCATAATCAATGTTATGTAATTAAAAATGTTTTATAAAAAAAAAATCATTAGCACGTTGATGAGGTGAGGAAGGGAGGAACCAGTGGAGGCAGAATCTGAGCAGATTAAACTTCAGCTTTAAATGTGATATTTTGCTCCAGGCTGCTCCCCTTTTATTCATTAACATTGCACATTTCATTGAATAAATTCCAATTTAGAAGAACTCGGTAAACCATTTGCATAAATTTTTGCTCCACTTAATAATCACCTTGTACGCTTGAATAAAATTCTCCTTTAGTATAGCCCATGAACTGGCATTTTATTGATGGATTGCACGTGGAGTTTAGTTACTCCCAGCACTTCTAGACTACTCAACAAATTGTAACTCATCCAGAATGAATGTCTGAGTTCCGTATGAATTTTAATGAGGTTTCTAATCAGCCTATGATCGCTAAAAGGAACAATTAGTTTAATTCACATCTCTCTGAATTATTCACCTATCTGTAATTACATGATAATGAAGATCAGTGTTTAGCAACCAGACGTTACTGATTATGGAGACAGTGGAGGGTGTTTTGGTGTTTTTAATGTTCTGTTTTCTTTTGTGTCTTTACTTTTGTGCAGAGTTGTAGCCTTCATCGTGCCCCAAAAAGGAAAAGCCTTGGGTCCTTCCCTGACAAAATCCCATAGACCAGTTCCCTGCGGTAGAAGATGCATTATATTTGCTTCTCTGGTGGCCCATGTCTTCATGCTACCCTCTATTCCGGAAATTATTCAATAGTTCTGGAAGTGTTGGATACTTCCCCAACCCCCACGTCATTCCTGCTTGGTGCCCCAGAAAAGAAAAGCCTTGGGTACTTTTTTGACAAAATCCAAAAAAGCTAGTTCCCTGCGGGTGAAGAAGCATTATATTCACCTTGCTGGTGGCCCATGTCTTCATCCTACCCTCTATTCTAGAAATGCAGCATCCTCCAAACTCTCCGAGATTTAATTATTCTGGAAGTGTCAGATACCTATGCCCCCCGTCATGCCCGCTTTGTGCCCCAGAAAAGAAAATACTTGGGTCCTTTCCTGACAAAATCCAAGAGACCAGTTCCCTGCGGGAGAAGAAGCATTATATTGACCCTGCTGGTGACCCTTGTCTTCATCCTACCCTCTATTCCAGAAACGCAGCATCCTCCAAACGCTCTGAGATTCAATAGTTCTGGAAGTGTTGGATACTTATGCTCCCCCCACCCCCCCATCATGCCTGCTTCGTGCCCCAGAAAAGAAAAGCCTTGGGTCCTTTCCTGACAAAATCCAAGAGACCAGTTCCCTGCGGGAGAAGAAGCATTATATTCACTATGCTGGTGGCCCATGTCTTCATTGTACCCTCTATTCCAGAAATGCAGCATCCTCCAAACTCTCAGAGATTCAATTATTCTGGAAGTGTCAGATACTTGTGTGCCCCCACCCCCCCCATCATGCCTGCTTTGTGCTCCCCAGAAAAGGAAAGCCTTGGGTCCTTTCCTGACAAAATCCAAGAGACCAGTTCCCTGCGGGAGAAGAAGCATTATATTCACTATGCTGGTGGCCCATGTCTTCATTGTACCCTCTATTCCAGAAATGCAGCATCCTCCAAACTCTCAGAGATTCAATTATTCTGGAAGTGTCAGATACTTGTGTGCCCCCACCCCCCCCATCATGCCTGCTTTGTGCTCCCCAGAAAAGGAAAGCCTTGGACACTTTCTTGACAAATCTAAAAAAGACAGTTCCCTGCAGTAGAAGATGCATTATAAAGCAGATGCATAGAGTAGGGGAAGGTCAAAAACGATTTCCTTTTTTTGTGTCTGCATCCAATGGGGGAGAGTTCCCTTCACTTCCTGTCACAAAAGCACAACAGGAAGTGAGAGTAAGGCTGCCATGAACAGCCGCCAGTGAGAATCAGCATTTCTTGCCAGTGGAGAAAGTAGCTGAATGCACACGGTGAGTTTGAACAGCCACAGGCAGCAGCCACGCAGCTACTATAGATTGTACCATGTACAGATCAATGCCGCTATTGTCTTTTAACCATTTACCCAAGTGGTTCCATGTGATTAGGGATTCTGACTCTGTACACATACAAACTGGCCACAGCTTGTCATCCAGTTTGTATGCAGTCATAGCACACAGCGCTGTTGTGTCCAGTGGTGGTGTTTAGCAGCAGGCTATTCACTCCTCATTCACTCGTCTGAATGAGGCCGAAATATTTTCAAAGTGAGGTGAAATCCCCTCATAGACAATTGACATTTGACAATTTCCCCTCTATTATTTTTCTAGGGACAAACGTAACATTTTGGATGTCCCATCAGTTTCTATCTTTGTACCAAATAGTCACCAGGACCAACTAAAGGGGGTGAATCCACCACCACTGGACACAACAGCGCTGGATGACTAGCTGTGGCCCGTTTGCTTTTCAACCTGTTTATTAACGACATCGGGGACGGAGTACACAGCGATATCTCAGTGTTTGCTGACGATACCAACATTGGGAGGGTAATAGAAACAAACCAAGATAGTGTAACATTGCAGGAGGACCTGGATGTTACCATTGCTGGTGTAATGTTGTTGATAAACGAGGTTTAATAGACTCCGGAAGAGAAGACTTGTAACTTCAGGCAAAAAGCTGAACTGTCGCATCTTGAAGAAGTGGTTATGTGGACTTCTTAAAGTGACATTAAAGTCAAAAAAGTTTTTCCATGTTAATGTCAGCACTTACATTAAATGACGTCTCTTATTCCGATCTTTTTCTTTTTTCCTGATGTTTTCATCTGTCCCTCCAGCGGTGCGGCGGGTCTCCGATCCAGCGCTGACTCCTCTCTGCTTGCTGGTACTTCCTGTCCCACGGTGTCTGCATGCGGGTGCACGCGTCCATAGACTTTGCGGCCGCCCGAGCAGTTTTGGATTTGGATTTTCGACGGGAGCGCCCGGCGAAGACGGGGTAAGTTTAAATCGCTGTTAAAGCGTTTATGTTTTTTTAATACTTTTTGCATGTATCTACTGCTTGCTAGCAGTAGATACATGCAAACAAACTGGAGGGTTTAGAAACCCTTTAAGTTGTGATTGTTTTCTTAGTTGATGCTCCAGTTTCAGACAGCCCCAGAACAAGTGCAGATGAAAACAGGTGCAAAACACATGCAGTTGGAAAAGTAGTGCAAGTTCAGGTCAAAACAGGGGCATGTGTTGAAAGACAGATTTGCACACAAAAAAATGATCTAAGAGGCCAAAACTGTCGCAATTGCTTTGATAAATGCCCCCCTGTATGTGTTTACTGATATTATTATACACTGAGTGGCCAGATTATTATGACCACCTGACATTTGTAGGCAAATTAGCTATAATTTGGCGCTGACGTTGCTAGGAGGGCCAGACCATTATACATAGGGAAGCGCGTTGTTTACCACGACAGTAGAAGTGATTTGTTTCTGAAGATACGGGGAAACAACGCGATGTAACAGCCTTTGAACGTGGGATGATTGTTGGCGCTCGGAGCCATGGAGCGAGTATCAGCAAAACAGGAGAATTCGTTAAATGTTCAAGAGCAGCTGTTGTTAAAGTGTTTAAAGACCGGACTGTCAGCCGAAAATCTGGGTCTGAAGGTGCGAATTGTGGCCGTCAGAGACTAGTCAATGTTAGGGCAGAACGGGGGAGGGGCAAGACTGGTACAAGACAACAGAAGGGCAACAGTGCAGTGTCAGATTCCTCGCATCACCTTTCATCATCTCGTGGA
>NW_017307477.1:479486-502838 GCF_000935625.1 Nanorana parkeri | reverse complement strand
GCGGCGGGTCTCCGATCCAGCGCTGACTCCTCTCTGCTTGCTGGTACTTCCTGTCCCACGGTGTCTGCATGCGGGTGCACGCGTCCATAGACTTTGCGGCCGCCCGAGCAGTTTTGGATTTGGATTTTCGACGGGAGCGCCCGGCGAAGACGGGGTAAGTTTAAATCGCTGTTAAAGCGTTTATGTTTTTTTAATACTTTTTGCATGTATCTACTGCTTGCTAGCAGTAGATACATGCAAACAAACTGGAGGGTTTAGAAACCCTTTAAGTTGTGATTGTTTTCTTAGTTGATGCTCCAGTTTCAGACAGCCCCAGAACAAGTGCAGATGAAAACAGGTGCAAAACACATGCAGTTGGAAAAGTAGTGCAAGTTCAGGTCAAAACAGGGGCATGTGTTGAAAGACAGATTTGCACACAAAAAAATGATCTAAGAGGCCAAAACTGTCGCAATTGCTTTGATAAATGCCCCCCTGTATGTGTTTACTGATATTATTATACACTGAGTGGCCAGATTATTATGACCACCTGACATTTGTAGGCAAATTAGCTATAATTTGGCGCTGACGTTGCTAGGAGGGCCAGACCATTATACATAGGGAAGCGGGTTGTTTACCACGACAGTAGAAGTGATTTGTTTCTGAAGATACGGGGAAACAACGCGATGTAACAGCCTTTGAACGTGGGATGATTGTTGGCGCTCGGAGCCATGGAGCGAGTATCAGCAAAACAGGAGAATTCGTTAAATGTTCAAGAGCAGCTGTTGTTAAAGTGTTTAAAGACCGGACTGTCAGCCGAAAATCTGGGTCTGAAGGTGCGAATTGTGGCCGTCAGAGACTAGTCAATGTTAGGGCAGAACGGGGGAGGGGCAAGACTGGTACAAGACAACAGAAGGGCAACAGTGCAGTGTCAGATTCCTCGCATCACCTTTCATCATCTCGTGGCCCAACGAAGTACTGATGGGGTGGTCATAATAATCTGGCCACTCAGTGTATATATCATAATGGTATAACCATACCAAAATCAATTATTTTGCAAACACGGTAAATAAGACCACCAAAGTCTTTCCACAGTCAATCCAGGTGCTGCCGATCATTATTGAGCTGCAATTTCTGCCGCACAAGGGCCCAGGGAGAATATAATTTCCATTGGCAGCTAAGGGGACATTGGCAACCTCAGAATAGATTTGAAAATGCAAATGACACTTTATAACCCGGATACTTTTCTCTTCCAAAAAAATGCCGGAGCCTGAAACTCCAGAGTTGGCAGAGAACTTTTTTTGTCGTTAGTTGGGAACAATTGGAAATGATTGAGCGAGTTAGATAACAAGAGAGCCATTCATCACGGTGACAGTTCCCCCGTATCCATCGGGGTCATAGTCTTGTAAAGTATCTGAGAGAGATGAGGTGATGGCCAGCTCAATGTTCTCCAGTTTTTTGTGTCCCGTCTGTTTCAACACTAGACAAGGTTTAATCCTTGCTGTAAAACATTGTATCTATTGCAAACTTAAATTCAGCATTGAGTTAGGGTTTTTTTTTAGAAAAATAGTGCGGTGCTCATTGGTAAATATTTGTTCACAAGGAACTGAATGACATAATCCAAACTAGGGCTGGTGGGGGGGAGGTGGGCGGGATTGGCATAGACTCCTATACGTTTTCAGAGAGCTGTATTTGGGAAAAGAGAGCACAGAGGTAAGGGTGACTAACATTTTTTCAGTGAGATGTGTGTTAGCAAGGAAACATTTCCAGTACCAGCTGAGTCCTAAATAGCAAAACAGTCCCAAAATTTCCAATTGCAACCTAATAATACTTTATAGTGTTTATGTGATCATCACAAGATTTTATGGGGAATTTGTGCTCAAGGTCAGGTACTGATGTTGACTGAGAAGACCTGGCACACAATTGGCCAACGGTGTTCAGTAGGGTTGAGGTCAGGGCTCTCGAGTTCCTCAACACCAAACTGGTCACACCGTGTCTTTATGGAGCTGGCTTTGTACACTGGGGACAGTCATGGGGGAACAGAAAAGGGTCTTTACCAAATTGTTACCACAGAGGTGAAAACACACAATTGTCTACAATGCCTGTGTATGATGTAGTACTTCCTTAAAGGAGAACTATGAGGTGAGTGATTTCCACTCACCTCATAGTACTAGCCGACCTGTGACAATGAGACTGTCACAGGTCGGCTCAGTAGATCGGGAGGTGAGCGAACACATACCGGCGTTCACTTACTTCTCGATCCTGTCACGGCTCTCTGCCGTGACAGGGGAGGGGCTGGATTCCCCCCTCCCCGCTCCGATCCGCCAGTGCTGACTGAAAAGCCCTGACCCCATAGTTCTCCTTTAAGTGATCTTTTCACTAAATATCAAGTGCGTGCAAATCTATAGGACTTTTTTCGTGTTGCAAAAGGTACATTCTTATTCTGCTGGGAGACTCAGCAAATCACTTTATCTCATGCTCAAGGTAAATTATTTCTGAAATGTTATGGGCTCCATTTGCAATTCATTTGGCTCTGATAAATAAATGCTCATTACTACAACTGTTTCTGCTCGTTGCCTTGCAGCATCATCCCGCCCGGCATCATTTCCCTTATAAATTTGTTTTACTCTTCGAGAACAAGAAGTGATTTCTACTGAATTATCACTGCGATTCCAGCCAACTCCTGCAATGGCTGTGTGTTCAAAGAGATCAATAATAAGTAATTTAGGCATCATTGCTGCTTCCCCGCCGCATTAACCTCCTCATGATTGCCGTATTATACCTATCAGTGTTCAGCGCACGGTTTGTGTTTTTTCATTTGGATTCTGTGCGTCTATTTGTGTGCTTTCTTTTTTGTTTTATAGATTCCTTATTTGGGAAGAACACTTCTGATTTGTGAAGCTGAACTATGGGAGAGCTTAAAGTGACATTAAACTCTCAGATTTTTTAACATAAACCAATACTGTAATGTGTGCTTTACTGTAATCCATGGTAGTTACCCTTCTCTTTGCTGCTCTTCCTTTTAAATCCTCATGTCTTCTTTCAATCCAGGTGCTGCCGATCATTATTGAGCTGCAATTTCTGCCGCACAAGGGCCCAGGGAGAATATAATTTCCATTGGCAGCTAAGGGGACATTGGCAACCTCAGAATAGATTTGAAAATGCAAATGACACTTTATAACCCGGATACTTTTCTCTTCCAAAAAAATGCCGGAGCCTGAAACTCCAGAGTTGGCAGAGAACTTTTTTTGTCGTTAGTTGGGAACAATTGGAAATGATTGAGCGAGTTAGATAACAAGAGAGCCATTCATCACGGTGACAGTTCCCCCGTATCCATCGGGGTCATAGTCTTGTAAAGTATCTGAGAGAGATGAGGTGATGGCCAGCTCAATGTTCTCCAGTTTTTTGTGTCCCGTCTGTTTCAACACTAGACAAGGTTTAATCCTTGCTGTAAAACATTGTATCTATTGCAAACTTAAATTCAGCATTGAGTTAGGGTTTTTTTTTAGAAAAATAGTGCGGTGCTCATTGGTAAATATTTGTTCACAAGGAACTGAATGACATAATCCAAACTAGGGCTGGTGGGGGGGAGGTGGGCGGGATTGGCATAGACTCCTATACGTTTTCAGAGAGCTGTATTTGGGAAAAGAGAGCACAGAGGTAAGGGTGACTAACATTTTTTCAGTGAGATGTGTGTTAGCAAGGAAACATTTCCAGTACCAGCTGAGTCCTAAATAGCAAAACAGTCCCAAAATTTCCAATTGCAACCTAATAATACTTTATAGTGTTTATGTGATCATCACAAGATTTTATGGGGAATTTGTGCTCAAGGTCAGGTACTGATGTTGACTGAGAAGACCTGGCACACAATTGGCCAACGGTGTTCAGTAGGGTTGAGGTCAGGGCTCTCGAGTTCCTCAACACCAAACTGGTCACACCGTGTCTTTATGGAGCTGGCTTTGTACACTGGGGACAGTCATGGGGGAACAGAAAAGGGTCTTTACCAAATTGTTACCACAGAGGTGAAAACACACAATTGTCTACAATGCCTGTGTATGATGTAGTACTTCCTTAAAGGAGAACTATGAGGTGAGTGATTTCCACTCACCTCATAGTACTAGCCGACCTGTGACAATGAGACTGTCACAGGTCGGCTCAGTAGATCGGGAGGTGAGCGAACACATACCGGCGTTCACTTACTTCTCGATCCTGTCACGGCTCTCTGCCGTGACAGGGGAGGGGCTGGATTCCCCCCTCCCCGCTCCGATCCGCCAGTGCTGACTGAAAAGCCCTGACCCCATAGTTCTCCTTTAAGTGATCTTTTCACTAAATATCAAGTGCGTGCAAATCTATAGGACTTTTTTCGTGTTGCAAAAGGTACATTCTTATTCTGCTGGGAGACTCAGCAAATCACTTTATCTCATGCTCAAGGTAAATTATTTCTGAAATGTTATGGGCTCCATTTGCAATTCATTTGGCTCTGATAAATAAATGCTCATTACTACAACTGTTTCTGCTCGTTGCCTTGCAGCATCATCCCGCCCGGCATCATTTCCCTTATAAATTTGTTTTACTCTTCGAGAACAAGAAGTGATTTCTACTGAATTATCACTGCGATTCCAGCCAACTCCTGCAATGGCTGTGTGTTCAAAGAGATCAATAATAAGTAATTTAGGCATCATTGCTGCTTCCCCGCCGCATTAACCTCCTCATGATTGCCGTATTATACCTATCAGTGTTCAGCGCACGGTTTGTGTTTTTTCATTTGGATTCTGTGCGTCTATTTGTGTGCTTTCTTTTTTGTTTTATAGATTCCTTATTTGGGAAGAACACTTCTGATTTGTGAAGCTGAACTATGGGAGAGCTTAAAGTGACATTAAACTCTCAGATTTTTTAACATAAACCAATACTGTAATGTGTGCTTTACTGTAATCCATGGTAGTTACCCTTCTCTTTGCTGCTCTTCCTTTTAAATCCTCATGTCTTCTCATGCTGCGGGAGAACTTCCCTTTGCAGCTGAGAGCCTCTTCCTGTAGTGCTGGCTCATGTTGTGAACCTACACACAGACACCGTGTATCCATTCCAGAGACAAGGCAGTCTGCTGCAAAACAGAAGTTCTGACCAGCATGAGAACAGATACAGATTTAAAAGGAAGAGCAGCAAAGAGAAGGGAAACTACCATGGATTACAGTAAAGCGCACATTACAGTATTGTTGTATGTTAAAAAATCTGAGGGTTCAATGTCACTTTAAAGCAGAACTCTGTGCCAACTTTTTTTGTAATCCTTGCAGTGGGACTACCCCTGCACTGCAAGGGTTAAGTGCTCCATTTTGTCTAGAAGCAAAAATAACAAAGTGATACTCATCTTAGACCAGTCCCTTCTGCCTGTCCCTCCTTCCCTCCAGCGGTCTAATGCAGAGGCGTCCCCCAGACCGGGTGTCACCCACTGGGACGTCATCATGGATGTGTAATCACATTATGTGCACTTAACTGCCGGTGGACATCTTGGTGATGGATGCTAGCAGAGATAGGAGGGGATGTTCATTCGGCGGGATAAGGTATGCCGCCGGGTCCACTCCTCTCTTGTGCAGCTGCTGGGCTCTCGGTCCATCGGCCGAGTGCACGACTTTCAGAGGGGATGACACCAAAATGCCCGTCAGTCAGTTTGGTATCACCCCCTCAGACGGTGTTACTCGGCGCGGGCCGCACCCCCCTTGTGATGCCACTGGTCTAAGGTCCCTAAGTCATCACATCCAATACGCTGTGCAAAGGACGTGAGGTACCATTGCTGCTGTGGAGGAGGAGACAGGCAGGAGGGAGCGCAGTCACAGCTGGCTGGCTCTGAGGATCGGTCCAGTGTTTCTTTGTTGTTTTTGCATCTAGACAAAAAACGAGCACCTAACTCTTGCAGTACGGGGGTATCCATTTCACTGCATGAGTTAAGAAAATGTTTCCCTAGAGTCCTTCTTCTTGAAACTTTTGACCATAACTTCCTCCTTTTGTATTTTGTAAGTTTTCATAAATTTTGGAGAAAACATTTTTTGTATAGTCCGTGATGTCATATTTATTTTAGAACTACCTAGGAATCTAGAGGTGGTATAGGAGAAACGACGATGTCACTTCCACTCATTGAGTAGCACCGCTGGGGGGGTTGTGGGTGAGTTGGCAGACAATCTTTTTATGTAAAGGTGGGCATGGCAGACCAGAAGTCTCTTGCTCTGTCAATCAATAATGGCATTTACTGTTTAAAGTGACACTAAACTCCGGAGTTAAATCTTAAAAATACATTAAAGTACCTTAACTATGAACAACAATGTATCTTATTTGTGTATCACTCAGCTGTAGATCCTCCAATCATCTCTGAATTGGTGCTGACACTGTCCTTCCTTCTGGAGGGGGGCTACTTGTGTTCCCCATGGTCCCTGTGTGTGTTGTAAAGTAGTCACCGCTCCAAGCTCACTCCCGGGATGGACTACAATCTCAATACAAATCAGTAAACTAAACATGAGATTGTAGTCCATCCCGGGAGTGAGCTTGGAGCGGTGACTACTTTACAACACACACAGAGACCATGGGGAACAGACGTAGCCCCCTCCAGAAGGAAGGACAGTGTCAGCACCAATTCAAGAGGTGGTTTGAGGATCTACAGCCGAGCGATACGCAAATAAGATACATTTTGGTTAATAGTTCAGGTACTTAAATATATTTTTAAGGTTTGACTCCCGAGTTTAGTGTCACTATAACATTCCAAACACTCTAAAAGTCTGAGCTTTGTGTTCTAGGGATTGCAATTATTGTGTGAAGACACAGAAGTGAAGGCCGGAGTTCATTGATAAGTGGAACGTTCCTTTAATTGTTTTTCTTCTTGTGTTTATCTTCTGAGAACTAATATGTTTAATGCAAGCTAGCACACAGCTGACACAGATAACACGGGTTTAATTGCACAGCAGGTCATCTCACATGTGTCGGCTGCTCTTTTATTGCAATCCGGGGAACACAAAGCTCAGAAGTGTAGAGAGTTTGTAATGTTAAGCATAGTAACTGCCATTATCCATTCATAAGGCAGTGTTAGCGCGAAATCATAAGGAAGTGTTAGCGGGTGTATAAGACGACCCCCTAATTTTCCACTTTAACCATAGGTTTTGGGCTATACTCATCATATAAGACTACCCCACTTCCGAGGCAACACCATTTAAAAACAGCATGGATGGATGTGCGGTAATACTGTATGTACGGTAGCTTCGGCTACATACAATATACCGCGCTGAGCCAATCACGGCGAGCGATGTATTCTATTAATGAATACAAAGCCTGCTTGGATTGGCAGAGGTTGTGTACATCGCTCGCCGTGATTGGCTCAGCTCGGTATACTGTATGTAGCCGAAGCTACCGTACATACAGTATTACCGCACATCCAGCGGGCTGACAGATTAGGGATGTTTGTTTTGGGCCACCTTGGCCCAAACGAACTAAAGGTATACATTGTATACCCCGCGTATAAGATGACCCCCGATTTTCGGGGGATGCTTTTAAGTATAAAAAGTAGTCTTATGCGCCAGCAAATACAGTATGTGCCGTGTGCAGTATTATTTTGAGCTGCAGGGAGCTTCATGACAATTTAATCGTAAGAGTCTTAGAAAGGGAGAAAAAAGAAATAATAACACTAAAATAATAATAATAATAATGAAAATAAAAGTTCTTTCTATACTTGCCGATTATTGGAGACACAAGAGCTCCGATTTGTTTTTCTTCTAAAGGGGCAGCCGAGCAGAAAAGTCTTCCATAAATAATGAATGTTACCTGTTCAGAATTCCTGCCCTCCGGGGCTGATTCATAATTTCTCGCTGTCGACACTGACAATATCTGTGCCGAGCAAAACTGCAGGTTAGACCTTTGACCGCATTCGGAAGAGTCATTAATATTCAGAGTTCCATTTGCATCGGCATCCAGAAACACAACCCAAACTCGTGTTAATCATTACATTTGAGACCGTGTAGCTTGAGTCTCATCATCACCGCGTTGCACTCTTGAATTCAAATTGGCGTGTTTTGCTACGACGTGCGTTTCCATTACAAAGAGAATATTCAACCGAAAGCCTTATTGTATTGATGTAAAGGGTATGGCCATACACTGCTGGCCTTGAAACATTTGCATCAGCGTCGGCCTCTTGTGGGAAAAGGAAACTGGGACATCAGCACTATAATGGAAGAGTGCTAAAAGCTACCAGAGCCCTGAGCCTTTTACATGAGTCCCTGTCCCCAAAGGAGCTAACAATCTAATGTCTCTCCACCTCAGTCACGCTAACACGCTGGGGCCAATTGCAGAGGAAAGCTGAATGACCTACCAGTGCATGAGAAGAAACTGGAGCGCCTGAAGGAGACCCCCCCAATATGCAGCTAGATCACCAGTAGGAATACCTGGGAACTTTTTAATATTACATGGTTAGTTGGGTTGAAAAAAGAAACAAGTCCATCAAGTTCCGCCTATCAGGGACGTGCGGTCAGGGGAGGCGGGTGGGGCAGAGCCTCACCTAGTATTATTGAGGAAAAAGCTGTCAGCTTCAAGTCTGAGTCTGACAGCTTTTTCTCTATTCAGATCGCCTTCTATCAGGTTATAGAGCAGGGAAATCCTCCCCGCCGTGTAACCTGTCATGGACGGAGCGCTGCCTGTTAATTACAGGCAGCGCTGCATCCGGCTTTTGACAGGTAGTTAGGTTACACAGCAGCGAGCTTCCCCACTGTGTTAGAGGCGTGAGCTCTGTGGATGGTTTGGACCAATGGCAAAGCGCCATTGGTCCCAGCTATCCAATAAATAAAATAAAAACAAACCATCGAGGACATCGATCTCGATGCTTCACCAGTGACTCACATGTGACGAGCAAGTGAGGGACAGGGAGGCTCCTCCCTGTGTCCTCCCTTCCTCCTCTTCACACAGCATGGTTACCGAGCTGGGGGAGGGGCTTCAAAGGGATGGGGCGGAGCTTCAAACCATGCTTCAAATCTTTCCATAACCCATAAGGCCATGACCATGCTTCAAATCTTTCCATAACCCATAAGGCCATGACCATGCTTCAAATCCTTCCATAACCCATAAGGCAATCAGTTATTTTCTCTGGATCAAGTCAGAGCGCTGGAGTCCAAACACAATCCATAATTCTTCTTTATTACTTTAAAAGCCAAAATCCGGCACATTACAGTATTTTTGTACCTAGACGAAAGTGAGCACTTAACCCTTGCAGTGTAGGGGTAGCCCCACTACAGGGGTTAATAACATTTTTGAGTTCTTCTTTAAGTAGTTTTTGGGTAAGTATGCTAGCTGTGTTCATAAAAAAAGTTTTTCTCTTCCTCCTTTGCCACTGCAACTTGGGATGTGCCTCTTGACATCATGGCTCCTGGAGAGCACCCTCCATAGACTGTGCAAGTAAGTGAAAGCTCTGGAGTCCAAATATGATCCATAATTCACCTTTTTTTAATTAAAAGACAAAATCCAGTATATCGCATCAATAAGAGGCTATCGTGTTTCAGCTATACATGCCTTAGTCAAAGCTATGTCTAAGGCTTATATAGCTGAAACGTTTCCTGTTTCTGGGATGTCATTGATTTTGGCTTTTTATAAATTTTTGGACTCTAGAACATTTATTTTTTGCATAACTGCAATAAATGGTGTTTTGTATATCTAGAGTTAAAGGAGAACTATGGGGTTAATGCTTTTCCCCATAGTTCTCCTTAGGGTAACGGGAGGACACAAACTAGCGTCCTCCCGTCACCCTAAACTCAGTATACCGCGAGCTGTAGCTCACAGTATACTGAGACGCCGCAGCTGAAGCGGATCCTGATAATTGTGCCTGGATCCGCCCAGCTGCGTGACTGACAGCTGGC
This sequence comes from Nanorana parkeri, assembly GCF_000935625.1. NCBI lineage: Eukaryota > Metazoa > Chordata > Amphibia > Anura > Dicroglossidae > Nanorana > Nanorana parkeri. Next base: position 492,984 of record NW_017307477.1, on the reverse strand, counting down.
TCTGTCTATCTAGAGACAGAGCCAGCTGTACCCGCCCCCTCCCCCCGTCCGTTCCGCCAGTCAGCGCTGGCGGATTGGAGCAGGGAGTGGGGAATCCAGCCCCTCCCCTGTCACGGCAGAGAGCCGTGACAGGATCGAGAGGTGAGCGAACGCCGGTATGTGTTCGCTCACTTCCCGATCTACTGAGCCGACCTGTGACAGTCTCATTGTCACAGGTCGGCTACAACTATGACCTAGGTGACATTAGGGGTCTTGCAGACCCCTGATGTCTCCATAAAGAGGACCTGTCACATCTTTTGCTATCACATTTTTTTTTTTAAGTTCCCACCCATGCATACACGCATGCAAACAGGCATCAGGTGCGCATACCAGTGAAAATGACGATTGCGCCCATTACGCCGCACATGTTACATATCGCTGTGAACGTTGCAGTGAGAGCAATAATTTTAGGCCCATCAATCACTGATAACACTAAACTGATGAGCGGTAAAAGCTTTAAAGCGTCGCCTATGGTCAATTTTGGGTATGGTTTTTTTTTGCAATTTCGCGAGTGCGCGCAATTTGTAAACTTGACATGTTTGGTGTCTATTTACCCGACGTGACCCCGTCTTTTATATTTTACCAAAAAATTGGGTGATAATAAATGTTTCCTAACATAATGTAAAAAAAACGTTTGTTCTGGGACGGGAGGGGGCGCCACGCCCCCCTGTTTTTCAAACTATGATCCGGCCCCCAGCAATGTCTGAGGGACAGTGAACTGGCCCCATGTTTAAAAAGTTTAAGGACCCCTGTCCTAGATTGTTCACTTCTCCTGCTTTCTCCAACCTCTTCACCCTTTTGTTGAGCTCTGAGTCTTCACTTCTTCCGGTTATTTCCTGCTTGGGTCCTTCTTTGAGTGCCGGAATGATGTAGACACTTCCTATTGGAAGTCCATTGGCCATGGTCCTCTCAGGATCCAGAAGAGGACCAATGTCCGTGGAGGGAAATGAATAAGACCAGCAGACTCAGGCACCATAGTATTGCTGGATTTGCGGTCCCCCTACTGGAAATGGCGGTGGCAATTTAGGGACCTAGAGGAGGAACTTAGGTGAGTATATCTGACTTTACAAGGTAAGTGTGAATGAATGTCTAGCAGGATGAGTTAGAGGTGGGAGGACAGGAGGGGTGAGGCAAAAAAAATTTTTTCAGTGCAGTTGGGCTTAAAAAAAAGAAACTAAAATAAAAGTTGGTCTTTTTTATATATATATATATATACAGTCATGTCCAAAAATATTGGCACCCCGGCATTTCTGTCAGATAATGCACCACTTTGCGCAGAAAATTGTTGCAATTACAAATGTTTTGGCATTCTCATGTTTATTTCTTTTGTTTGTATTGGTATGACACAAAATTTGCAGCTTTTTGATGAAACAAAATGACAGCTTTTTGGTAAATCTCTTCATTCTACTGTTTTAAGAAAAAGAAATTAGTCCTTTAAAGAAAAAAAATAAATGTCCTACATTCAAAAATGGGGGAGGTTCTCTGATGTTTTGGGGTTGCTTTGCTGCTTCAGGCACTGGATGTCTTGACTGTGTGCATGGCATTATGGAACAGTAGCAAAAATGGTCACCAGCACACCAAAGAGAAATTCAGCAAAAAGTTCTTTAATGACAAATTGCCATTTAATTGCAAGCGCTTTCGGGGTCTCGAAATTACCCGTTCATCAGGCTCAGAATGACCTTCACGGTACCGTCCGTGGTCGCTACAAGCACCCACCTGCTTTTGCGGGTATATTATTATTCCAGTAAGGAATGCAGCTGGTTTCCTACTACCCTGTTTCATCGAAAATAAGACCTACCCGGAAAAAAGGGCCTAGTACTTTTTTGGGGGAATTGCTAAAATATAAGACCTACCCCGAAAATAAGACCTAGTTGTGACCATTCCCAGGGCCGGTGGTGGCATAAGGGGGAACTTGAAGAGCTGCAGGAGAGAATCAGCGGTGTCAATGAAGCCAGCGCTAGAGGAAGCGAGGCGGCAGCGGAGGGAGCAGAGCCGCATAAGCCGATGCCTCCTCTATAGCGCCGGCTCCTGTCACTGGCGGAGTGATACCAAATGCCCTCCACATGTGAGGAATCGATAGTGAAAGTGCGTTTCGCTCATTCTGGCCAGCGATTGGTTACCAAATTGCTCTTGGAAAGGTACGGCACCCCTGATCACCCCTGATCACCCTGTCTTATTTTCGGGCAAACACGGTACACGGCATTATGGAATCTGAAGACTGCCAAAGATTTCTGGGGTGCAATGTAGGGCCCAGTGTCAGAAAGTTGGGCCTCCATCAGGCGTCATGGGTCTTACAGAAGGACAATGATCCAAAGCACACATGAAAAAGCACCCAGAAATGGTTTCAGGCAAAGGGCTGGAAAGCACTGGACTGGCCAGCAATGAGTCCAGATCTGAATCCCATATAGCACCTGTGGAGAGATCTCAAGAAAACAGTTGGGAATAGAAACCCTTCCAATCTGAGAGACCTGAGAAGAAAGTTTGTCAAGGTAGTAGCTACTTCCTGAGAGATTACATAACCAATGATAATTATTATTGTCGTCCAGTAGTACATCCACAGATGGTGGGCATCAAGAAAACCATCTACAAAACTATTGACTGAATCCAATATCGCAGAGAAATAGTATTCTGCTGCTGGAAGTTTCTTACAACCCATGAAAATAAACTACAAAGCCTACAACAGAGTTCTCTGGGCCTTGTAAGGGATCAGTGACATCTGAGGATTATTAGACAAAAGGACACAAGGATTGTGCTGAGAGAAGAGGCCAATTGGTTATGGAAACAATGAGGAATGAGATGGGGACTCGGGCCATGATGGATGGAGCGTTTCTCTCGGAATGAGCTGACTTTAAATTTAATTCACCCTGGACAAGCTGAGATCTGCAGCAGGGACACTAAATAAATCCTCCCTGGGATTCTGTGCCAAAGCTAAATTTTAGTTCTTTAAGCTGTGCAAGGACCTGTAAAACAATGAGCAAGTAAAGAACGACAACATGTCCGGGGCAGCCAAACCCCTTCCGGGCTTGGAGATTTCAGGAGATTGCTCCACACCTGTGATATAATTGTGTGATAAGGAGTACAACAGAGGAAGGAAACTATGAAGACAATTCACAACTAAATACAATGATGTCCAATGAGGTTTGTAGGTCAGTGCAGTTCAGGAATAGCTGCATAAGTAACATATCTTACGTCTACCTGCGAGATGTTGGCAGAAGCACCACCACATCTATGCATTACTATAATCCTGCAAGGATATGGAGGAGAACAGGATGACAACTAGACAGCAGAAAGGCATCATGGCACACTCACAAGTTAGCATGTAAAAAAACTTGTCTCACCACTAAGGTCAATAACAGAGGTTTGAATACACGTCTTCTGCAGAAAATGTGAAAGCCGCACAGCCGCGCCAAGGCACCTCTTATAGTGCGGTCCTAACTCGAAACTATGAGAGTCTCCATCTTGGAACACATGGGGGCAGAAGTTTTCAAATTGGGTGCAGGTTTGTCAGGAGGAAGCCCAACCTCCTTAAAGGCACAGGAACACACAAGGGATCCCGCACATCCCAATGGCAGCTGAGAACCCCCATGCGTCACTGCACCAAATCGGTCAAGCAAAACAAATGATAAACGCACTCAACAATTTGTCACCAACTATACAGCAAGGTGCACACGAAATGGCATTTCGTGTGCACCTTGCTGTATAGTTGGTGACAAATTGTTGAGTGCGTTTGTCATTTGTTTTGCTTGGCAGGATGACAACTAGACACGTGCGATTCGTTTCGTTCCGAATCGAAATTCGGACAAAATTTCGGAAATTCGCAGATTTGGAGCATCCAACTTTCCGAAATAGAACATATCCGAAATCATCCGAATCCGAAATTTCGGATTTGGAACGAATTTCGTCCAAATCCTGTGCGAGCACTGCTAACATTTAACAAACTGTTTGAGATTAACTCCATTACAAAGACTAGAGGCCACCACCTAAAGTTGGTGGAGAAAAAATTCCAGCACAATGGGTGAAGAGGGTTCTTTACAGTAAGAGCGGCTAAGGTCTGGAACTCGCTGCCATCGGCAGTGATTTCAGCCAAGAGCGTAGATTTGTTCAAGAAACGTTTGGACAATTTCTTGAGGGACCGTAATATCCAGGGGTACCAGTATCCCTAAGAATGAGATGATGCGTGGACCTATATGGGTTGGACTTGATGGACGTATGTCTTTATTCAACTCCAAATACTATGTAACTATGTAACTATGTAACATTTAAACGGATAAAAACAAATTAAGAGAAGGATTTTAATGTCCCTTTAATAGTAAAGACTACAGCAGAGTATCCAGAAAGAACAAATGTGCCAATTCTGCTACCCCACCTCAAGTTGAATTCGTTCGAATTCCGAAAACGAATCCGAATTCTGAATCCGACACGAATTACGAAATCAGATACGAATACGATTCTCGAAACCGAACACATATAGGATCCGAAGTTCCAAAATAAACGAAATCCGAAACTAAACGAAACAAATTTTTATCCGCTGCACATGTCTAGTGACAACACTGCAATAAATTCTACAGCTATCTTGTAGCATTGTCATTGCTCAGGAGGTAGTGACACAACACTGGAAGGATCAACAGGATGTCCTCTAGGTTTGCCCCCTGTCCAGGATTCACACGGACAGTTGAGGTTTTGAGTTCTGTATGTGCCGTGTCCATGTTTCAGGCTGGCTGAAACCCAGACGCAAGATGTCATGATGTGAGGCAGATGGGGCAACACGGGGTTCTGGTATTCATGTTTGTATGTAGCCGTGCTTTGTGCACAGTACGGGTGTAGACCTCCGCTGTGACTGGGCTCTGACGGTTCATACAACAGGTCCAATCTCTCTCTCTCTTTCTCTTTTATAAAGAAAGAGGATTGTGGGGGGTGCAGGAGGAACCAGTGTGAGTGTTGTTTTCATATCTCCCTTAATGTCTTTCATGCCAAAGAGATGGATCTCAGCAAACAATTTGTGACTTATTCTGACACTTTGTGCTTTGGCCCATTTACCAAGTTCTGCAGTGTATGGCCCTGAATCAGGGATACAAGATGTCACTCATCGCTATCTCTATCTCTGTCCTGGATGTCTCCCCTCTCTCTCTCTCTCTCTCTCTCTCTCCTGGTGATCTCTCCTCTCTCACTCTCTCTGTCCTGGCTGTCTCCCCCTTCTCTCTCTCTCTCTCCTGGTGATCTCTCCTCTCTCTCTCTCTCTCTCTCTGTCCTGGCTGTCTCCCCCTTCTCTCTCTCTCTCCTGGAGATCTCTCCTAACTCTCTCATCGCTCTAGAGTGGTGCTAGAGTGTTCGTGTTTCACTTCAAGAAAAAGTGGCAACCCTAATGTCCTCGGATGCCCATAAAAATCCTCAATCTGATGGCCAGCTTCATTCAACCTACTTCCTCTGAGCTCAGGTTCACCTAGACCCATGCAAGCCTGTACGTGGACAGGGAAAAGGAGAAACTGCACCGTGATGAGATCTAGACATGCGCGATTCGTTTAGTTACGAATCGAAATTCGTACAAATTTTCCTGAAATTCGTAGATTCGTAAGCATCCGAAATCCGAATTGCAGTTTCCGAATTATATCCGAAATACGAAATTGCGTTAACGAATTTCAGATCCGAATTTCTTTGAAACAGGAACTCATATTACCCCTGTAAATGAGGTTGAACAACATGACAAGATTTTTTTTTTAATCCGAAATACGAAATTCGGATCCGGAATCCGTTAACGGAATTCGTATTTCGGATAAAAAAACAACTACCCCATCGACTCCAATATTAACAAAGCTATTTTTGCTTTTTAACTTCATCATAACGAATGTTCGTACAGTTACGAAAATGTGCCGAAACTAACGAAAATCCGTATTTCGTACGAATCCGAATTGACGAATCCGAAATAACGGATATTCCGAAACGGAACGGAACAAATTTTTTGACGGCGCACAAGTCTAATGAGATCATCTCGCTCCCACTCTGCTTTCCCCTTCTGTCAGCATGCTTCTTCTCAGCCCATGAACTGTTTGGCTGCAAGGGTTAGCTTTTGAAAATCCTGGAGATCTTTAAAAAATAAATGTATTAATATTACAAATCGGCATTAAATTGTGTCTTTTATATCTGCCCGGAGTTCAGCTTTAATTCTAAATATAAATGAAGCCGACTTCAAATTCAACAGGCAAATCAACTTTTTTAGCTTTTTTTTATGGTTTAAAAAAGTTAGTTTAAAGGTTTAAGTTCTGGATCAGCCATACGTCTAATGCGGCTCCAGAAGACAAGGAGATGGAATTCACTATAATGAGGTCTCCAACGCTCACCTGAGGACACAAAGGGGAACAGAACACCCCGAGCTCCTGACACGGAGAGTATGTTAAATGTTCATTACCTGCACAATCACACCACCGCTAATGATCTGGCGGAAGCATCAAGCGCAGGTAAGAGTCTTTGAGCAGGGCTCTGGTGTACCCAAAGGTAAGTAGAAAGGAGGGAGAGAGAAAGGAGGGAGAGAGAAAGGAGGGAGAGAGGAGAGAGAGACGGGGGAGAGAGAGAGACTACAGAGAGAGAGAGAGAGGGGGAGAGAGAGAGAATATAGAGAGAGAATACAGATAGTGAGAGAGAGAGAGGAGAGAGAGAGAGAGAATATAGAGAGAGAATACAGAGAGTGAGAGAGAGAGGAGAGAGAGAAAATACAGAGAGTGAGTGAGAGAGAGAGAGAGAGAATACAGAGAGTGAGAGAGAGAGGAGAGAGAGAAAATACAGAGAGTGAGTGAGAGAGAGAGAGAGAGAATACAGAGAGTGAGAGAGAGAGGAGAGAGAGAAAATACAGAGAGTGAGTGAGAGAGAGAGAGAGAGAATACAGAGAGTGAGAGAGAGAGGAGAGAGAGAAAATACAGAGAGTGAGTGAGAGAGAGAGAGAGAGAATACAGAGAGTGAGAGAGAGAGGAGAGAGAGAAAATACAGAGAGTGAGTGAGAGAGAGAGAGAGAGAATACAGAGAGTGAGAGAGAGAGGAGAGAGAGAAAATACAGAGAGTGAGTGAGAGAGAGAGAGAGAGAATACAGAGAGTGAGAGAGAGAGGAGAGAGAGAAAATACAGAGAGTGAGTGAGAGAGAGAGAGAGAGAATACAGAGAGTGAGAGAGAGAGGAGAGAGAGAAAATACAGAGAGTGAGTGAGAGAGAGAGAGAGAGAATACAGAGAGTGAGAGAGAGAGGAGAGAGAGAAAATACAGAGAGTGAGTGAGAGAGAGAGAGAGAGAATACAGAGAGTGAGAGAGAGAGGAGAGAGAGAAAATACAGAGAGTGAGTGAGAGAGAGAGAGAGAGAATACAGAGAGTGAGAGAGAGAGGAGAGAGAGAAAATACAGAGAGTGAGTGAGAGAGAGAGAGAGAGAATACAGAGAGTGAGAGAGAGAGGAGAGAGAGAAAATACAGAGAGTGAGTGAGAGAGAGAGAGAGAGAATACAGAGAGTGAGAGAGAGAGGAGAGAGAGAAAATACAGAGAGTGAGTGAGAGAGAGAGAGAGAGAATACAGAGAGTGAGAGAGAGAGGAGAGAGAGAAAATACAGAGAGTGAGTGAGAGAGAGAGAGAGAGAATACAGAGAGTGAGAGAGAGAGGAGAGAGAGAAAATACAGAGAGTGAGTGAGAGAGAGAGAGAGAGAATACAGAGAGTGAGAGAGAGAGGAGAGAGAGAAAATACAGAGAGTGAGTGAGAGAGAGAGAGAGAGAATACAGAGAGTGAGAGAGAGAGGAGAGAGAGAAAATACAGAGAGTGAGTGAGAGAGAGAGAGAGAGAATACAGAGAGTGAGAGAGAGAGGAGAGAGAGAAAATACAGAGAGTGAGTGAGAGAGAGAGAGAGAGAATACAGAGAGTGAGAGAGAGAGGAGAGAGAGAAAATACAGAGAGTGAGTGAGAGAGAGAGAGAGAGAATACAGAGAGTGAGAGAGAGAGGAGAGAGAGAAAATACAGAGAGTGAGTGAGAGAGAGAGAGAGAGAATACAGAGAGTGAGAGAGAGAGGAGAGAGAGAAAATACAGAGAGTGAGTTAGAGAGAGAGAGAATATAGAGAGAGAATACAGAGAGTGAGAGAGAGAGAGAGAATATAGAGAGAGACAGAGAAATGGAGTAAAAGGGGAAAATAAGGTAATGCTGATTCTAGTGTCATTCTTCTTCTTTATTTTTAGCACTAAGTGGATTTTTTTGATGTTGTGATGAGAGAACGGAAGATGGGCTTGACAGAAGACGCGCTGGTAAAGCTGAACTCCAGGGAGATATAGACACACGATTATTAAATCCTTTCATTGTCAGAGCCAGTTTTTTGTTGCATTAGTTGCACCTTTTAGGCCTGAAGATTACTTAACACCGCCCAGAATTATATATGTCCTGGAAGCAAAAACCCTGTGGAATAAAATGGTGGCAGCTGCAATTTTTTTTTGATGTTGCATGATATTAGTGCAATTGTCTATCAAACCCAAATTTTAAGTTAAACAATACCTTTAAATGAATTTCAGTGAAGATTTACACAATATAACACCAAATTGGGTAAAGAATAAAAGATGAGGTTGCGCTGAGTAAATCGATACCACACATTAGTTATTATTGGCATTTTATATAGCACCAACAATTTGCACAGCACACATTCACATCAGTCCCTGCCCTCAAGGAGCCCTGCATGCATGTGAGATAGGGACCAAGATTGTAATCTAAGGTCCCTATCTCACATGCATGCAGGGCCAATTAAGCTACCAGCATGAATTTATAGTGTGGAAGGAAACCCACACAAGCACAGCGAGAACATGCAAACTTCATGCTCCTTGGGATTTGAACCAGGGACCCCTAGTAACGCAAGGCAGAAGCGCTAACCACTAAGCCACAGTGCAGCTGATGTCAATTTCAAACATGTCGGTCTCCAAAATTGATAATACGAAGTCACCTGCACTCCATACAGTGTACAGACCTTAAGTAAGGGGTTGGTGCTTCAAGTGACAATACGGATGGCGCCGTGTCAGATACAGTCCATAATAGAAGTTACCAGTACTCGATGATATGTGCAAGAAGTAAAGTAAGCAATTGGAGGTAACAGGTTCTCTTTATTGACCCTGTCACCTGAAATACAGAAGTTTTAGCTCAGCACAGTGCTGGAACTTCCTGTGACAGGTGAGAGAGGAAGAGCACAGCACAGCACAGCACAGCACAGCACAGCACGGCTCTCCCCTCTCACTGTCTACAGTCTACACGGAGCGACAAGGTTACAGGTGAAACTCGAATAATTAGAATATCGTGCAAAAGTAATTGCAGTAAGTGCTGCAAAAGGGGCCCAAACCAAGTACTGAGTACATATGCATGCTTGTACTTTTCAGAGGTCCGATATTGTTCTATGTACAATCCTTGTTTTATTGATTGCATGTAATAATCTACTTTTCTGAGGTTGTGGATTTGGGGTTCTTGGGGTTTTCATGAGCTGTAAGCCATAATCATCACAATGATGACAAATCACGGCTTGAACTATCTTGCTTTGCATGTAATGAGTCTCTCTCATATATTAGTTTCACCTTTTAAGTTGCATTAGTGAAATAAATGAACTTTGCACGATATTCTAATTATTCGAGTTTCACCTGTACTTATAACCCGGCCGCTCTGCTCACTGCAGTCAGAGACTCGGCACTCTGCAGCGGAGGACGGAACCAGAGGAGAGAGGTACGTGCAGGGGGGAGGGGAGGAGGCTGCAGACTGTTTACATGTGATCTCTGCGAAACGAACAATCGGCTTCCTCACTCTACATTTAGCTCGGCTTGTACAAAGCAGGACTGAATGTAGAGAGGGCAACTTCCCCACAAGGACACCGCTGCCGCCCCTCTGCGCCCTGCCGCCCTGAGGCCGGGCCTCGGTGGCCTTGTTCCCCACAACATCCGTGCCTGACGATTGAATAAAAAGTGCATTACTTCTTGCACATCATCGAGTGCTGTTGACTTCTATTATAGTCTTCAAAATTGAACGCATGCCTGTGAGATTATGAGAAACGACTTCACCAAAATTGTCCATAAGCAAAACTTTAAAAGCTTTTGAAGGTCATCAGTTTAGCGTTAACCATAAATTATGGCCTATAAAATGAACGCTCCCATTCCAGAGTGCACACCGATACCCAACATGTGTGGCAAAATTTCCGTTTCGTACCTAGGCGCACCCCATGTGTTTTGTGTACTGTATGCGTGGATTGATTGATTGATTTATTTTTAGTGTGGGGTATGTAATTTTTTTTTTTTTACTTTTTTTACTTAACTTTATTTCCGTCACATGAAGGGGAAACAAGCCCCTATGTGATAGCACATGGTGACGGGTTCTGTTTAAAGTGACACTGAACTCTGGAGTTAAATCTTAAAAATCCATTCAAGAACCTTAACTCTGAACAACAATGTATCTTATTTGGGTATCACTCGGCTGTAGATCCTCCAATCATCTCTGAATTGGTGCTGACACTGTCCTTCCTTCTGGAGGGGGGGCTACTTGTGTTCCTCTTGGTCCCTTACTTGAGTGTCGGCCGTACCCCCCTGACGGCGGACCTCCCTGTGTATGTTGTAGTCACCGCTCCAAGCTCGCTCCCGGGATGGACTACAATCTCAATACAAATCAGTAAACTAAACATGAGATTGTAGTCCATCCCGGGAGCGAACTTGGAGCGGTGACTACTTTACAACACACACAGGGGCCATGGGGAACAGACGTATCCCCCCTCCAGAAGGAAGGACAGTGTCAGCACCAATTCAGGATCTACAGCCGAGTGATACACAAATAAGATACATTGTTGTTCAGAGTTAAAGTGACATTAAACCCTCAGATTTTTTTAACATAAACCAATACTGTAATGTGCGCCTTACTGTAATCCATGGTAGTTTCCCTTCTCTTTGCTGCTCTTCCTTTTAAATCCTTATCTCTTCTCATGCTGGGCAGAACTTCTGTTTTGCAGCAGACTGCCTTGTCTCTGGAATGGATACACGGTGTCTGTGTGTAGGCTCACAACCTGAGCCAGCACTACAGGAAGAGGCACTCAGCTGCAAAGGGAAGTTCTCCCCAAGCATGAGAAGAGATAAGGATTTAAAAGGAAGAGCAGCAAAGAGAAGGGAAACTACCATGGATTACAGTAAGGCGCACATTACAGTATTGGTTTATGTTAAAAAAATCTGAGGGTTTAATGTCACTTTAAGGTTCTTGAATGTATTTTTAAGATTTAACTCCTGAGTTTAGTGTCACTTTAATAATTGAAGTTGGCCTATTAAACGTATCACTTAATCTACAAACGTGTTGCATTGATCAATGGCTATCACAGTACAAGCCCCTACTACTGCTAGAACCATTTTATATGTTAACATGCCACATCCGCAATTTTCTCACATACAGGTGAAACTCGAATAATTAGAATATCGTGCAAAGTTCATTTATTTCACTAATGCAACTTAAAAGGTGAAACTAATATATGAGAGAGACTCATTACATGCAAAGCAAGATAGCTCAAGCCGTGATTTGTCATCATTGTGATGATTATGGCTTACAGCTCATGAAAACCCCAAGAACCCCAAATCCACAACCTCAAAAAAGTAGATTATTACATGCAATCCATAAAACAAGGATTGTACATAGAACAATATCGGACCTCTGAAAAGTACAAGCATGCATATGTACTCAGTACTTGGTTTGGGCCCCTTTTGCAGCACTTACTGCAATTACTTTTGGACGATATTCTAATTATTCGAGTTTCACCTGTATGGAATGATATAGAGGATAGAATATTAAAGTCTAGACTTGTGCGCCGTCAAAAAATTTGTTTCGTTATGTTTCGGAATATCCGTTATTTCGTATTTCGTCATTCGGATTCGTACGAAATACGGATTTTCGTTAGTTTTGGGCACATTTCCGTAACTTTACGAACATTCGTTATGATGAAGTTAAAAAGCAAAAATACCTTTGTTAATATTGGAGTCGATGTGGTAGTTGTTTTTTTATCCGAAATACGAATTCCGTTAACGGATTCCGTATCCGAATTTTGTATTTCGGACTTAAAAAAAAACTACCATCAACTCCAATATAAATGTACTTTGCTTTTTAACTTCAATATAACGAATGTTCGTAACGGAACTAAAATACATCAACGGAATTTCGTATTTCCTGCCTGTGTATTGTAATGCAACTCTCAGCAGCAGCGGATCCGAATTTCGGGTTAAAAAAAAATCTTGTCATGTTGTTCAACCTCATTTACAGGGGTAATACTAGTTCCTGTTTCAAAGAAATTCGGATCCGAAATTCGTTAACGGAATTTCGTATTTCGGATATAATTCGGAAACTGCAATTCGGATTTCGGATGCTTACGAATCTACGAATTTCAGGAAAATTTGTACGAATTTCGATTCGTAACGAAACGAATCGCACATGTCTATTAAAGTCCACGTATGCCCCTATTATACCATTGTTGCTGCATTGTTACACCTTGCTACACTGTACCCGTCACCATCTAACTCAATGTAAGATTGCTTCTTATGCAATGAAGTAAACCTTTACTCTAGCTGTGAATATAATCAGTGTGCAGGAAAACATTTGCAGATTTAATAATCTATTATTATTCCCTCATTGTGTTTTGAATATTTTGCTTTTTGTGAGTTACCGCATCTTGTCACTGTTATGCTGCGTGCTAAAGTCGGATTTACAGCCGTGCCGGAAAACATTTAGCATCTTGAAATGTGCAGCATTTTATTTTGGTTTTCCTGCCTATGCAGCGCTGTGATTTAAATGGAACAGAAGTGCGTGCTAAATTACCCTGTCGAGTGGAATCCACTGCTAATACAGTCTATATTGTTCTGGATGGATGTGTCTGTGTATTTAAATGCGGTCGCTCGATTTAAAACTGTATATTTGTTATTATTTTCCCAGGCAGGTAATTGCTATCCTTATTCATCTCCGCAATTATTTTCCATGGTGTGTGCCACTAAAATATCACAAATTCCTATCTACAATTTATTTTTAACATAAACTGATCAACAAAAAGGTTTCAGAGGGGATTAGGCAACCATCTGTTTAGAGGCGCTTGCTTACTATGGCAAACTATGGAACGTGTAGTTCTTCAATAGCTAGAGTGCAGAAGTGTTTCAGTTTTTCACTCATTCCTCCCGTTACCCTAAGGAGAACTATGGGGAAAAGCCTCAACCCCATAATTCGCCTTTAACATAAAAGAAGCGCCAGATTTATTTTATCAAGCACTTCCAAGTGATTCCAAAAACGGGTTGAAAAATAGAGAACACCTCCCGTGGATGGAGAGAGGAATTAAATGTATGTACACCAACGCTAGAAGTCTGGCAAATAAAATAGAGGAGCTTGAAATTAGGTTAATTGAAGAGGACTTCGACATAGTGGGTATAGCGGAAACCTGGCTGGACAGCACGCATGACTGGGCTACTAAT
>NW_017307477.1:478233-479132 GCF_000935625.1 Nanorana parkeri | reverse complement strand
GTCTGGAACTCACTTCCACAGGCGGTGATTTCAGCAAATAATGTGGAATTGTTCAAGAAACTTTTGGACGATTTCTTAAGGGACCGTAATATACAGGGGTACGGGTACTCCTAGAATGAGATCCTAATAGGTTGGACTTGATGGACTAATGTCTTTATTCAACCTCAAATACTATGTAACTATGTAACTATGATGCCAATGGGCTTTCACTGTGGTGGATGGCCATACTAACTAGGGATTGGGTTCAAGTTTGCAGCGCTGTAGGGGTCACCACAAGTTCTGGCTGTTTGGTGAATGGGCAAACTAAATGGCCTGTTTGCGTGCCCACCGAAGCAAGCTTTCAACTGCTGCAGGAATGTATTTTGTGGCAGTATTACTATCGCCACTATATTCCAACTTCCCACTGTGTTGGCCACATGTCATTGGTTGATAGGATGCAGGCTGCTGCAAGCATCCTAGCAACCACCATCCCGCATGTCAGAGTTTCTTACCCTTCCTTGTCGAGTTGGGCAGCAGCCTGTCTTCTGTTGCAGTGTGTCTGACACTGTTCATTCCTCTTTGGCAATCTCTTATGACCAAACCCATAAACATCCTTTTTATGGAAATACTAGCAAACTACTGTCGCTTCATGTCTCTCAGTGATGATGCAACAACAGTTCTCTATTAAACCAGCAGCTTATCCATGCAGTCTACGCCTTGCATGTGTTCAGATCTAACAAGTGCTCTGCAGATGTTCCTGTTCTCCGTGTATGACCCTGGCTCTGGCTGACTGATCTCCTGACTCTGGCTATTGTTTCTGTTCATTCTGCTTTCAAGATCCCCTGGCCTAGTTTGGCTTACTACCCACTTTGGCATGTGACCTTTGGCTTGGCTGCGACAACGTCCTGGAATGTCTCCGT
>NW_017307477.1:473659-478035 GCF_000935625.1 Nanorana parkeri | reverse complement strand
TGTCCGTTTTTTTTTTTTGCATTTCCCCCCCCCCCCCAAAAAATTCCTTTTATCTTTTTAACCTTCACTTTAATTTTGTGTTTGGTTTCTTGGTTCCATGACACCTGCTGACCCTTAGCTTCTTCAGCAAGCAGCAGACATTCCGAGGTGACTTCAGAAAACATCTAACATGCATGTTTTGCTACATTAATGTCCACTTTTTTTAGCTTATGATTATAGCACGAGGAGGAAATGTAATTTAAAAAAAATGTAACAAGAAAAACCTTGCAACTACTTATATTTTTATAAAAATAAAATGATTAAAGTAATGTAATGTAAATGTTAGCACTTACCTTAAATGATGTCTCTTATTCTGATCTTCCTCTTCTTTCCCCATGTTTTCATGTGTCCCTCCAGCGGTGCGGCGTCTCTCCGATCCAGCGGTGTCTGCAGGCGGTGTCTGCATAGACTTACCTTGCGTCTCTGCTCGTCTCCCGGCCAAGAATCGGAACTGCGCATTGCGCCCGCCCCAAGATCCTTTGCGCCGTACGAGCAGTTCCTGATTCTCGGCGCGGGAGCGAGCAGCGATAACGAGGTAAGTTTAAAATGATTTTAAGCAGGTTTTTTTTTTTTTTTTACACTTCTTGCCTATATCTACTGCATGCATAAGGGGGAAGAAAACGGAGGGTTTAGAACCCCTTTAAGGTTGTAAAATTAGTTGTAGAGTTATTGCCAAGCTAACTGACATATGGAGATGCATACATTTTCCCGAGCATCTAAGTTTTTATGACCTCTGGTCATGAAAGGGTTAAACATAAGACATTTCTAGAAAAACAGGGCCCTAAATTCCCTACGGTGTGCAGAACCTAAAATGTGACATGCAGCGATTCAAGGGTTGATCATAGACTGTCTAACGCAAATGCCTCGAGGCTTTGTAGACCTTGCTGTATACACCCTAAGGGGGGACAGACGGCTACTCCTTTGCTGTGTTTTTGTAGCGGAATATGTAAATTATGCCGTTTTTCAAAAGTAACCAAAAGATGGAAATATAGCTGGCAAAAAGTATCTGTAAATCTCCCCCAAATCACCCTTTAATATGAAACTGCAGCTGGTGATCTTAATATAGGTTTTCAGGCATCTGTCTACCTGGCACAACATGAAGGAGCAAGGAGGAGTTATTGACATTTCAAAGCTTCCTGTTCGAATTATGTAAATGTGTGCTTGGCATGAGTCCATGTTCCTTAAAGTTTCCGCTATGCAATGTGTGAGTCACCTCCTCCTATGGTTGTTTACCCACGTCCTCGTGTGATGTACTGAAGAACCAGTGAGGGTTCAGACATTGATGAGAGAGGGTTTGGAGTTAAAGGGTAATTGTACCCTTAGTACAGTTTTTCCTAGAATTCCAACTCTGGGCTGAAAATTCCAAATCTGCTGCAATCGCAGTAGAGCGCTCAATCTTCCAGGTTCAATGACATTGGGTATTAGTCAACCCAGAAGACTGGGGACATCTTGTGGCCAAGAGGAGGTACCTAGAATTTCAGGGCCTACTTTATCTTTACCTATGCTCTGGGATTGGAGGTCCTTAGTGATGCAGAGAACAGCCCTAAGGTGATGACATTAGTGCCACCCTCTGCACCAGTAGGCTGTGAAAGAAGGATGCAATGGTGATGCCCTGCGTTTGCAGTAGAGTGCTCAATCTTCCAAGTTCAATGACATTGGGCATTATTCAACCCAGAAGACTGGGGATATCTTGTGGCCAAGAGGAGGTACCTGGCATGGCAGGGTCCACTTTATCCACTGGAGTTTAAGAAGCTTTTTTGGGCCACAGGAGGGTCCCTTTGGGACCCTCTGGGATTGGACGTCCTTACTGAGGCAAAGAACAGCACTAAGGTGATGACATCAGTGCCACCCTCTGCACCAGTACACTGTGAATGAAGGATCCAATGGTGACGCATTGCATTTATAGTAGAGTGCTGTCTTCCAGGTTCAGTAACATTGGACATTATTCAACTGAGAAGACTGGGGACATCTTGTGGCCAAGAGAAGGTACCTCGGGGGACAGCTTAATCCTTAGCCATCCCCCGAGGTATCTCCTCTTGGCCACAAGATGCCCCCAGTCTTCTGGATTGAATAATATCCAATGCCAGTGAACCTGGAAGACTGATCACTCTTCTAAGAATGCAGGTCGTCACCATGGCATCCTTCTTTCACAGCGTACTGTAGAGAGGGTGGTGCCCATGTCATCACTTTAGTGTTGTTTTCTGCATCAGTAAGGACCACCAAGACCTGAGAGTAGAAAAAGATGAAGTGGACACTGCAATTTCATGTGACAAGGCATGTGTAAAATATTATATATAGCCAATGGAGGCCACAAGAGGGAAGTGGCTGATTAATGGGGGGAGCATGGAGCCAGCAGATGAGCTATCTGAGTGGAGTGGCCACCTAATATGCCTGTATAGAAAGCCGCTGGTGCCTGATTGTGTTTAGTCCTTCAGTGAAGCGATTCAGGCCAGCTTGGCCTGTTTTCAGTGGTGCGCCTGGAGCTGGCCCTCCATTAGCCCCTCTATAAGGTCTCGTTCACACCTAGGCGTATTGCATATGCGCGTCTGTTGCCCGGCCGTCGCACGTTTTTTTACCGCGATTCGCTGTAAAAAAGTCGCGCGACAAACGCGCGTTTCCGAAGGCTACTTGGCTGTATCCCAATGGAAACGCGCAACAAAACGGCCCAAAGTAGTACCTGTACCTTTTCAGGCGTGGGCCGTTTTGTAGCGCGTTAGGGACGGGCGGAAATACGCCAAGGTGGGAACGAGACCATTGAATACAATGGGATTTATATTTTTGAGCGTTTTGTAGAGCGTTCGTCGAGCGTAGAGCGCGCTACAAAACGTTCAGGTGTGAACGAGGGCTTAATCTGTCCCTGTCCCTTTGTGTTCATAATACATATTTGAAATGCATTTTTGGAGTGCTTGTGACTTTCTACCTTTCATGCCGGGATTATATTCTTGCAGACATGTAGGGTTACTGAACGGCTCATTATCAAACAGTCGCCTATTACCATATTGTCAGAGGAAGGTATTGAGCGCTGCACATGGGACATTATTTTTGGCTAATAAAGTAAGGCAGAACATCTGCTGTATGTGGGTCACATAACTGAGGTCAAAGGATGATGCACTTTACCTGAAAGTTCTGTTTTATCACTATTCACTATCACTATCGCTTGTTTTGTATAACCGGTGACAATACAGTATAGTGCTCGCTTTATTTTTATCCTTCCATTACATAAAATCTTTTCAGTCATTAATTCAGTATTTAATGTTTTATGGGAATCTTGTGACCGTGAAATATTGGTTCTTTTTCAATTCTCAGTTTCTGAGATTACATGCTGTATATGTGCGGTGTAGAACTAATTTTTTTCTGCCTTAGCCTGACTTTAAATCTACTGTATTAGTATAGATTTCCTGCCTCCCTCTTGTTCCCCGGGGAATAAAAGGAGTCATCTCAGCGCCAAGCCTGCCTTCCAGCAAGCCCAGCAGTTTTATCATAATAGGATAGAATAGAAAAAGAGCAACAGATGACTTTTCAAAGTTTTGTCAGGATTTTCCTGGAAGCCAAACTATCACAGCGGGAACTTCTATCATCCGACGTTCCTACAGACTGTGAGGTTGCTCAGATTGTCGTCTCTCCCACTCAGTATTACATCAGAACTCTCTGATGTATCACTAAACATGAGATATAAGAAGTATGGATCTTATAAGATCAATCAATTCATCCCCACACAGCTACCTCCTCATGTATCACTTGCCCCTCCCTTTTAGATTGTAAGCCCTCAGGGGCAGAGCCCTCCTTACCATCTTGTCTTGAATTGTCTTGTGATTGTAATGTCTTCCTTATATTGTACAGCGCTGTGCAAACTGTTGGCGCTATATAAATCCTGTATAATAATAATAGATCTTAGAGCTAATATTTAGCTCATTATAACACATCAGAACTACAAAACAATGCCGGTCTTATTAAAGGATCAGTGCACATTTGGCAAGCCTGAAAACTGCACTCTGGCCATCACCCTCAATCAATAATACCACCCACCCACCCACGGCTGGATTTACTCTCATAAGAGAACCCCATGGTTCTCTTTTAAGCTCAGCCTATTGGTTCGGCCCTCCACAAGAGTCCCAGTTTCATTTTCACAGTTTTCACATTAGGAGCAGGCCCAGATTCGCCACAAGGCCACCGAGGCCAGGCCTCGTGGTGGCAGGTCGCAGAGGGGCGGCAGCAGTGTGGAATCCCCTGACGCCCGGAACATAAAGTTCCCGGGCGCCGAGCGGTAAGTTGCCTTCTACATTTAGTCCTGCTTTGGGAAGGCAGGACTAAATGTAGTGTGGGGAAGCCGCTTGTTC
>NW_017307477.1:472465-473619 GCF_000935625.1 Nanorana parkeri | reverse complement strand
TCTCTGCTGTACTCTTCCCATCTCAGCTGTCACAGGAGTTCCAGCACAGTGCTGCGCTAGAACTCCTGTATTGGGGGGTGACAGGGTCAATAAAGAGAACCTGTCACCTCCAAAGGCTATCACACAGGGGCTTGTTAGCTAGCTCCTGTGTGATAGCAATAAAGTTAAGTGAAAAAAAAATTCTACAAATTCAAAAAGAAATAATAATTAATTAAAATAAAAAGGTGATTAAAAAGTAAAAACATAATAAGAACAAATGTATTTAAAAAATAAGAAAATAATTATAAAAAATAAATAAACAATACTATTAAAAAAATTATTTAAAAGAATAAACAATAAAAGAAGATAAAACTAAGCCTGCCATCCTCCGTTGATGGAGGTGGGGGGGGTTGGCAGGGAGGGGGGGGCATTGCGGAACCTGGCCTTGGGGCGGCAGGGAGAGTAATACCAGCCCTGATTAGGAGCACAGAATATCTGTGGCAATGGTGGTGGGTGGGGGAGATTTACAAATACAAGTTCGTACTTTACCTTCAATCCTCCTTCTTCGGTTACATTAGAGAGGTGAAAAAAAAGAACACTTTGCGGTGAAACTCGGTAATAAAGGCAGCCAGCAAAAGCCAATAAAAGTATAATTTCATAAATTCACCTTGTTACATTTCTTGTAAATATATATAACGGAAAGGCAGACGTGAGCGGATATACATTTGCCGTATGTCATGTCACCTCTTTATTATCCTCCATTAAACCTTGTCACCTTCCTAATGTTTCCCAGAGCAGATTATTGTAATATCGCTGAAGGGAAATTCTGCAGGAGAGAGAGAAAAAAAAAAAAAAACTTGGGAATGTAAATTGTTGAAAGATTACTCCGTATGTCATGTTATCCTCATCAAGAGAGGAGTGACAGATGTAAATTGGAGCCAGGCAATTTGTATACGAGGAGCCGCGATATCTTCCATGAATTATAAATAGGCCCGGGCTGAACAGAAGAGACCCTTCCGCATGAATTCAATGTCACGCCGTGATTAAACACACAATTTTTTTTGTCAAGCTGCGAACTGGCCGAGGTCGGATGGTTTGACCTACAGAAGAGCTGACAAAGCAAATTCAACATACATTTTATTTTACTCTAAAAAGTTTAAAAAAAAAAAAAAAAA
>NW_017307477.1:448689-472404 GCF_000935625.1 Nanorana parkeri | reverse complement strand
TGGTATTATTATAGATTTATTTTTAGATATAAAACACAATGTAACTCCTTTATGAATGAAAGTAGATCTGGGCTCCCTGGCATTTATTCTGAACCATCACGTTCTCAAACAATTCATCCCCAAACAGCTCCCTCCTCATGTATCACTTCCCCCTTCCTCTTAGATTGTAAGCCCTCAGGGGCAGGGCCATCCTTACCATGAATTGTATTGTGATTGTAATGTCTTCCTTATGTTGTAAAGCGCTGCGCAAACTGTTGGCGCTATATAAACCCTGTATAATAATAATATTGTGTGGTCACCGGGGCTCCTCTAGACAGTAGTCTGTGTTTCCTTTATCTAGGGCTTACTCAGGCCACTGAAGGAAAATGAGTCGTTAGACACGGATATACTGTGTTGGATGTAAATGGTTTTGTTGATTTCTTCTGTGAGATTTTGGAGTGGATCTTGCTGAGAGCAAAAATCATTTTTAAAGGGGACTGTAAGAAGCACAAAATGTGAAACTATAAATTCTGCAAAGGGGCTGTAATGCATGTGATTGCTAGCAGTTTCATATAATGTGTCTCTGGTCTACTGAAGTGTGTCTACAGTCACCAATAACATCATTACATGTTCATACTCTCTGACCGTTTCCTGTAGTATGTCAGCAAAATCTCAGACCATCTACAGGTGAAACTCGAATAATTAGAATATCGTGCAAAGTTCATTTATTTCACTAATGCAACTTAAAAGGTGAAACTAATATATGAGAGAGACTCATTACATGCAAAGCAAGATAGTTCAAGCCGTGATTTGTCATCATTGTGATGATTATGGCTTACAGCTCATGAAAACCCCAAGAACCCCAAATCCACAACCTCAAAAAAGTAGATTATTACATGCAATCAATAAAACAAGGATTGTACATAGAACAATATCGGACCTCTGACAAGTACAAGCATGCATATGTACTCAGTACTTGGTTTGGGCCCCTTTTGCAGCACTTACTGCAATTACTTTTGCACGATATTCTAATTATTCGAGTTTCACCTGTATAATAGCATATCTGTAGTCTCTGACCATCTCATGTAGTACATCTGCAGTCTCCGACCAGTACCTGTAGCATGTCTGCATTCTCTGCCCATCTTCTGTAGTATGTCTGCAGTCTCTGACCATCTCCTGTATCATTCCTCCAGTCTCTGCACATCTTCTTTAGTATGTCTGCAGTCTCTGACCATCTCCTATAGTATGTCTGCAGTCTCTGACAAATTTCTGTAGTATGTCTGAAGTCTCTGACCAACTCCTGTACTATGTCTGCAGTCTCTGACCAACTCCTGTACTATGTCTGCAGTCTCTGACAAATTTCTGTAGTATGTCTGAAGTCTCTGACCAACTCCTGTACTATGTCTGCAATCTCTGACCACCTCCTATAGTTTGTCTGCAGACTCTGATCATCTCCTGAAGTACATCTGCAGTCTCCGACCATTCCCTGTACCATGTCTGCAGTCTTCGACCATCTCATGTAGTACATCTGCTGTCTCTGACCATCTCTTGTATTATGTTTGCAGTCTATGTCCGCTTTCTGTAACATTACATTCACTGGATATCATCTGTTGCTGTTTGGTGATATTAGGGGCATCAAAAAAGTTGACCACAAAGGATCTAGACCCTAACTGAATGGCATTAAGTTTGCTAAAGCAATGTAGAGATCTCTTAGAACCTGTTGGATTTTATCGCTGTGTTCCTCTTGGGGAGAATCCCCTTATTTCCTGTTCCCATTGGTCACTGAGACAGGAAGTGCTGTGTTTCCCCAAGAATAAGACCTAGTACTATTTTTGGGAATTGCTAAAAAATAAGACCTTCCCCGAAAATAAGACCTAGTTGTGACCATTCCCAGGGCCGGTGGTGGCATAAGGGGGAACTTGAAGAGTCGCGGGAGAGAATCGGCGGTACCAACAAAGCCGGCGCTAGAGGAAGCGAGGCGGGACCGGAGGGATCAGAGCCGCATAACCCGAACCCTCCTCTATAGCGCCGGCTCCT
This sequence comes from Nanorana parkeri, assembly GCF_000935625.1. Taxonomy (NCBI): domain Eukaryota; kingdom Metazoa; phylum Chordata; class Amphibia; order Anura; family Dicroglossidae; genus Nanorana; species Nanorana parkeri. Next base: position 470,388 of record NW_017307477.1, on the reverse strand, counting down.
GTCACAGGCGGAGTGACCAAATGTACTCCGCCTGTGAGGAATCGATAGGGAAAGCGCGCTTCGCTCATTCTGGTTACCAAATTGCTCTTGGAAAGGTACAGCCCCCTCATTGCTCTGATCACCATCATACCCCAAAAATAAGACCTAATGTGTTTTTTTTTAGCCCAAAAAAATATAAGACAGTGTCTTATTTTCGGGGAAACAAGGTATAAAGAAAAAAAACACAGAAAAGAGGATCTCACCCGTATTGTTTAAGACTAGATGGGAGTAGCACCAATTGCAGAGACCACGATATACTGACAACAGTAAAATAATCATCTTGGACACCGAGTTCTTACATACGGAATCATACAAAAAAGTGTCTTTATTAAATATACATTATTTACAAGTCAATAGGTCTGTACAACAATAAAAGTAGAAAATAAAGATACATCGCTTTGTGCCAAGACATATGTAACAGATTTTGTTCTTGCACTGAATGCGGTTTACCTTGAAATCCTTCAGTTCGGAACATTTGATCCTGGTAATAATAATAACCGTACTGGTTTAACGTTGATAGGATTTCATACAAGGGAATCCTTATTTTTTGCATTAAAGTGACATTAAACCCTCAGATTTTTTAACATAAAACAATACTGTAATGTGCGCCTTACTGTAATCCATGGTTGTTTCCCTTCTCTTTGCTGCTCTTCCTTTTAAATCCTTATCTCTTCTCATGCTGGGCAAAACTTCTGTTTTGCAGCAGACTGCCTTGTCTCTGGAATGGATACACGGTGTCTGTGTGTAGGTTCACAACCTGAGCCAGCACTACAGGAAGAGGCACTCAGCTGCAAAGGGAAGTTCTGCCCAGCATGAGAAGACATGAAGATTTAAAAGGAAGAGCAGCAAGGAGAAGGGAAACAACCATGGATTACAGTAAGGCGCACATTACAGTATTGTTTTATGTTAAAAAATCTAAGGGTTTAATGTCACTTCAAGTTTCCAAAGTCTTGTAAAAATTGTCAGCTTACAGCGACTCCGGGTGTTAAAAATATGTAGCAAAGCATCCCCTGCAAATGAGGCTTTATACCCAACTCTCTGGCCAGCACTTCCTCGGATCTCCAGTCTACTCAAGAGCTATGACCGCCTAAAGAATCTTCCCATTCAATACTTCTGGGCGTGTTGGATGCCTGGACCTCTAATTGTTGTGCTGCGGTTCCTCCAGCCAGCCCATACAGACCTACAGGATACAGTAGTGGTATCAGAACCAGCAGAAGAAACCACAACACGTGGCAAGGGATAGCCGCATCCAAAACTCCTCAAATGCAAAGGTTCTTGAGGTGGCCATAGCTTTTAAACACACCAATGATCAGAGGAACATGTGGTGGCACAGGTGAGTAAAAAGCTTACTCCTTTGCAGGTGGTGCTTTGCTAAAGAGTCGCTTGAATGTACTTAACTTATATAACATATTACCAATATTATTTATGTTGTAGATTTCACAAGTGAAACTGGTCTGCTGTAGTTGCTCATTACCTGTGCATTGGATGTACCTTGTTGCTATATATGTGCAGCCTAGTCTACAGAACTGATATCAAAAGCTGCGGGAGTGTCAGGAGTGTGAAAGGGCCATGGCCAGACCAATACCAAAAACAGTTTTGAACACTCTAACTAGTTAGTCTTGTACCTAATATATTTCCAGTAGCCAAACAACGGATATTGCATGGACTATATCTGCCACATACATGTGCCTTCTATGTGCTAATAGTAGTATATAGAATATTATCATGAACAATATAACCAATACGCAGGTACAAAATATAAATTGCTTTAGGTTGAAATAAACAGCCAAAGGCTTTTCTTTACCTTCTGTAGGACGGGTGAATGATGCAGGAAAATGAGCGTTCTCATGTAGAGTTAATCTTCCAGGAAATACTGAAGCCTACACATGACCAGGATTCCTTCTGTGTAAATGGTATTTCAGGTTCCCAAAGGGTACAGGAGACCTCCATCAAACTACATACTAGATGGTATTTGTCTCCTCAAAGACACCACACTATCTTTCTTGAGCTCTTATAATCATAATGTTTGGGTTCTCCTGCCACAGGAACATTTGAACATATATTCTGGAGCTGCAACCACTATGGCACAGTATTACATATCTGGTTGCACAGTTAGTAGGCCAACCTTTAACTAAAATACCTTCCCATGTGCCTGCTGTATGCCCCCTACCCCTTCTGTACCTTACTTTTGTGTGCATGCTCTATTTAGAGCAGTCCAGCGAGACATAGTCTTAAATTGGACTCAATAGTCCCATTAAGCCCAAGCCCTAATTACAATGGACTGCTTTGATGCTCATGGGTTGAGACTTTCACACCGTTTATGACTCCATGCAACCACTTCATGATAAATGGGATGCTTGGTCCTCATTTCAAGCAAGCTATGAGTGCACCACCTTTACCTCTATTCACCCCACTCCTACTCATATCTGTTCAAGATATTTTGTACAGTAATGGTAAGGCTCCTTTCTGTTTCAGCATGGCTGTAAGTATGTGGACCTACCTCCAAATGATTGAGTTTAGGTGGGTACTGTAAATACCACAGCACACAATAACATTTTAGACAGCTGTGGTTATCCAAACTTGTGGTAACAGTTTGTTGAAGACCCTTTTCCTTTCCACCATGACTGTCCCCTGAGCACGAAGTCAGATCCATAAAGACACAGATTGAGCAGGGAGGAGGAACTTAGTTGGCTTGCAAAGAGCCCTGACCTCAACTCTACTGAACACCTTGGGGATGAATTGGAATGGCAATTCTGAACAATGTCTTCTCAGTCAACATCAGTACCTAACCTCACAAATGGGCACAAATTCCCATAGACACCCTCCAAAATTCTGTAGAAATCCTTTCCAGAAAATTGGAGGCTGTTAAAGGGGAGCAACTCCATATTAATGCCCATGGTTCTGGAGTGTGATGTTTATCAAACTCATATAGGCATGATGGTCAGGTGTCCACAAACCTTTGGCCATATGGTGTATGAAATGAATGTATTTCTTCAGTAGACACTACATAGCTTGTAAATCAACATGTGTGGTCAGCCCAATGTTGGCCACATTTTTTTAAACTTATGTTTAATGTTCTTAATGAACTGAAGAAAATAGTCTTCTAACCTTGCACTGGCCTGGAGACTCGGATAACATTTTGAACACTGATAGACATGTGCATCTGCAGTAATCGAATATCTTCATTTTCTGCATCTATAAATCACTTCCTGTTTTCCTCCTCCTCTCCGTCACACCTCCCACTTCTCAACCAGGCAGCAAACTTTATTCTTAAAGCATCAGTTCTAGCAAATCAATAAATACATACATTGAGGATGAGCTGGGAAGGATTTTGACAAAATGGGCAGAAACTGCTTCATTAATAAGATTCTTTTCTCATTGGCTCAATGTTCCAAGCTTGTAATTAGGGAGTCGATTAATCCTGATTGATTAGCCTTCACGTGTGATTTATAATTGGTGCCACATCTTGGCTTACACCAATAATGCTAACAGGGGATCCTAAAGCCTGATTTTAAAGTCCCTCATTATGGGATACACCATGCTGATATCCCCGAACGGCATAAAGGATTATTGGAGATGTAATACTGCAAAGGCAGATATAATTGTATTATATACTCTGGGAGAGTAACGACGGGAAGAATGAGAAATAAACTATTTACATCATTTAGGGCCAATTAATAATTGTTAACTGTAACAAGGACACTCGACTGTAGACCGGAGGTGCAAGTAAAATGCAGTTTTATTAAGGGCAAACACCAAACATATCGTTCCATCCACAGGGTAGACCTCCCCTGTTGCACAAGGCAGTTTCTAGCAGCAACATAAATGACAGTCTTTCGTTTCGCTCTGTAGCTTTCCACAGCTCCAAGAAACTCACACTGCTCACCCCTCGTGAGCCCTCACTCTGCTCTCTCAGCAGTGTGTCCCATAGGTCCTAGGGTCACCGACCTTCCTGACCTCTCCCCTCGTGGGCTCTCACACTGCTCTCCCAGCAGTGCGTCCAACAGGTCCCTTGGGTCACCGACCTTCCTGACCTCTCCTCTCGTGGGCTCTCACACTGCTCTCTCAGCACCATGTCCTACAAGTCCTATGGTCACCGACCTTCCTGACCTCTCCCCTCGTGGGCTCTCACACTGCTCTCCCAGCAGTGCGTCCAACAGGTCCCTTGGGTCACCGACCTTCCTGACCTCTCCCCTCGTGGGCTCTCACACTGCTCTCCCAGCAGTGCGTCCAACAGATCCCTTGGGTCATCAACCTTCCTGACCTCTCCCAGTCTCCCCCGGCTGTTCCACGTGTGTCCAGCACGCACCTGAGTCTGCGTGTGTCCGTGTGCCTCCTGTACACACACAACTCCAACACAACTCCCTGAGCACTGGGCAGGCTTCCTAATGAGGCAGCTCAGCTACCTGATCAGCCCAAGCTGGTCATTGATGACACCTGGTCCCAGGACTGGAGATCTCATCCCACCCAAAACGCTACGAAATCTCCAGAGCTCCAGATCCCAGCTACTATTAGGAAAACCTGGACGAACCTGAAAAGCCAGGCTCTTCCTTATAACATGGTTCACGTTCTGGACCCTCTCAGCCCCTTTACCTGAGTGTTCTTGGGGACTGTGTTGCCAAATTGCATCGTGTCATTGCCATGCACTGCCACATAACCAAGGGCAACAGGAGAAGTAAAATTCGTATGTGAAAGCCAATGACACTGTACATTAATGAGATCTAGGATCCACGTATTGGGTTCTCTTTGTGTTCATGGCCTTAACTTGGCTATAAAAAAAGGGAATGAGTGAATACATTAACAATGTGTTTCTTTTGAATAACTAGTGGAGAAGTGACAACAGTATCTTGAAATGTAATTAACCTTTACAATCATTGTGCTGAACGCCGACCGCAAGCTGTGATCTCATTTGTCTTTTGTTCCAATAATCTTATTATTTTTTTTCCCCCTTGTTAACTAGCGCACAGAGCCGCGCATCTGGTAAGCGGGAGGGTGCGTTGCATTACCGATATGGTGTACGCTTCATCAATCCTCCTCTTGTGTGTCCGAAGAATGCGTTGACCGTCTAGTCAACCTATTGGGTCTTAACAAATGAAACGTCGGCTGAGGTACGTTTTTTTTTCCCATCAAGGGAGCTTTTATAACAAAACCCACTTATCCAGAAAAAAAGAGAAGGTGAAGTGTTTTCATTACAGGCAATAACAAAGCTTTTAAATAACTAAAAAGGCAGAACGCATAAAGAGAATTCAAATTCGGGGGTTTTAATCATACGCTTTGCAAAAGAACCTCTTATCCTTCTACGATGTACCCCTTCCACTTGATCAAAATTGCAGCCCCGAGGTTTTAATAACTTTTGAAGAGCCGTGCGTGTCAGGAAAAGGTAATAACACTCGGCAGGAGTCTGACAGTATTGACGTAAGCCCTCGTGCCCTGACAACAGTTGATAACATTTAGTGAAGAAGCTAGACCTTGATTAAACTGGCTGTTCTTTTTGATACTTTTACATAATAATTCATTAACCGTCTCATTTGCATAGACTTTTCTGTCTCTCGAGTGCCGCAGACGTGTCTTTCAGAAACTTTTTCTTCAAGTGGTCTTTGATTAATAACAAGTGATGTTTTTTTTATGTCTTTCCCCAAACTGGCCAGTAAATTTGCTCACCTCGCCAGCAATATACAGTAGGCACATACACTAAGATGCCAAAAGTATGTGGACCCCCTTCCAAATGATTGAGTTCAGGTGTTCCCAGTGAAGCGTACTGTTAATACTACATCATACAAAAAGATTGTAGATAACTGTGCTCTTTGAACCTTGTAGTAACAGTTTGGTGAAGACCCTTTTCTTTTCCACCATGACTATGCTCTGTGTCAAAAGTCAGCTCCATCAAGACCTGTACAGAGGCCTGTCCTCAACACTACTCAACACCTTTGGGTTGAATTGGAACTCTGATGATGATCCAGATCTTCTCATCCAACATCAGTACCTGACCTCAAATGAGCACACATTTTCACAGACACCCTTTCAAAACCTAAAGTGGCCTGCAAAGAGACCCTACTATGAACATTTGGGATGAACTGGAACAAGACAGTTCTTCTTGTCCAACATCAGTACTTGACCTCACAAATTGACACAAATTTCCACAAACACCCTCCAAAATCTGGAGTGGCTTGCACAAATCCCTGACCTCAACCCTACTGTGATGGGATGAATTGGAACAAGACAGTTCATCTAATCCAACATCAGTACCTGACCTCAAAAATGGGCACACATTCCCACAGACCCTCCCAAATCTCAAGTGGTCTGCAAAGAGCCCTCACCTCAACCCTACTATGAACCTTTGGGATGAATTGGAACAAGGCAGTTCTTCTTGTCCAACATCAGTACCGTACCTCACAAATTGGGACAAATTCCCACAAACACCCTCCCAAATCTCAAGTGGCCTGCACAAAGCCCTGACCTCAACCCTACCATGCACCTTTGGGATGAATTGGAACAAGACAGTTATTCTTGTCCAACATCAGTACCCAACCTCACAAATAGACACCCTCCAGAATCTTGTGAAAAGTCTCCCAAGAAGAGTGGAGGATGTTGTAGCCGCAAAGGGGACAAGTCCATATTAATGGTCATAGTTTTGGAATGCAATGTCCAAAAAGCTCATATGGATGTGATGGCCAGGTGTCCACAAAGATTTGGCTATATGGTATAATCAGTATATTAATTCTGCTTTGCTTAGTTATGCCCTTCCTTGATGTCACAGTTTGGCCACAGTACTTAATAGAAAATTATGCTAATTGGGTAATAAAAATGTTGCCACATGTTGTTTTCCCCCCTATGGCAGGATCTCTTTAAGTAAATACATTATTGGAGAGAATGTAAACTGTCCAAAATAAAATTATAATCTCTTTTAGTACATATGGCTTGTTGGAGCGATTGTATTCATGATCCTCTGAGGCACCATAACGAGCACAAGTGAACTAATAATGGAAAATCCGCATTTTGACTCACGTGCATCGATTCACCTTACCCTTAATGATGAGAAACTAGCTTAGGCAGGCCAATTATACAGCAATGTAACACTGGAAATAATTCATGGATACCAGCAAACAAGGGTCCTACTGTCCTACACAAGCTGAAATTCTTAAATTCTAAAAACTGATCGGTATGTCACCTTAGTTGTTATGGTCTACTGCTATGGGCAGAGTTGAACAGGAACTCAACATGTTTCAGTTAATTCAACTATTTATTAATGAAAAAAATAAATAAGTAAAAGTTGCTAGAATAAATACCAGAATTTGTTTTTATATTAGCTCTTCCTAATCCCCTGGGCAGCACTATGAGCCTCTACTCTAAGCCTCTACTGCAATGCAAAGTACTTATACTTTAGATTTGGGAGCTTACTGATTAAGTGCAGAATGCATGCAGTGGGATCACCCAGTGGCATATCCCGGGTATAGCACATATGGCACATGCCCTGAGCGCCACATCGCCAACCCACTGAGACAGCTGACTTTTTTCTCCTCCCACCACTCTGCCATAGACATCTCCCCGCCCGGCTCTTAGCAACCAGAGACTTTCTGGCTGGCGTCCCACACAGCTCCTGGTTGCAAAAAGCTGGGCAGGACACCAGCCAGAGCGCCCCAGGTTGCTAAGAACTGGGTGGGGGGATGTCTAAGGGCCAGACACATCTCCCCACCCGGCTCTTAGCAACCAGGAGATGTGTATGCGGGCGGGACGCCAACCAGAGTGCCCCAGGTTGCTAAGAGGTGGGCGGGGAGATGTGTATGGACCTTACACATCTCCCTGCCCAGCTCTTAGCAACCTGGGACACTCTAGCTGGGGTCCCTCCCAGTTCATGGCAACCAGTGACATTACTGGTTGCCAGAAGCTTGGCGGGACGCAAGGGGCACAATTTTTTGTAGATAAGCCTCTGGGGTCACCACATTGCTGATTTTCCTTTGGCGTCTGTGTTGGAGACTGGCCAGTGACCAAGCTGGTTTGTTTGGCTTTATAGGATAAAAGTGAGGCCACCAGCTTGGCTTTGCTGTCTGGCAGGGGATGCCTCAATCACAAGACTTACTACAATTATTTCGAATGGTTTCAAAATATTACAGATATGAATTTCACGTATGGGTCTTGTTGTATACCAGGAATTTATCTTCAAACCTCTTTGTACCCCTTCATACCTGTTAAATATTAACATCCACTACAGAAATAAAAAAAGTAACAAAAATAAATGAGAAAACACATTGTTATTCGGAATAAGTGCCTCTTTTATACAAAATAAACACTTCGTGGTGGAATATCCATTGACGACATAGGAAGGCATTGAGACAACGGGACAGAGTCCACCCTCTCTGCTATGCCACTGGTTACTGTACACTATTGCCCATTGTAATCTGTGTGTATTTACTGTCCAGTGAAAGGCCGGCGTAGGGACAAGACCTGTAATTCTTACTCAGCTGCAGCAGAGAGAAATTAGGTCTCCTGTATTACCAGAGCTGGGCAAATCTCAGGACGGGATGAACAGAAATACAATTCCGTTGGGAGGTAAAATAGCTTCCTTATACTGTATGTATTTTATCTGTGCTTCTTACTGTTTGCCTGGAGTTCAAATTTATAGGGGTGTATTTATAAACTGGTACATTTGACAAACACCACTTTATAAGTATTCCCCCAAATAATGTATTTTGGTGATAAATGATGTATTGAAAAATATAGACTCTCTCTCTTTTATATATATATATATATATCAACAGTATCAATATATAAGCAATATATTAACAATCACTTATAAAGCCATCCACAACTCTGACCCCGGATATATCTCAGACCTTGTCTCAAAATATCACCCTAACCGTCCCCTCCGCTCTTCCTTAGACCTCTGCTTTCCAGCTCCCTAGTCAACTCCTCCCATACTCGCCTCCAGGACTTCTCTAGAGTCTCTCCCATCCTCTGGAACTCTTAACCCCGAACCTGTCCGTCTATCTCCCACCTTGGCTGTCTTTAGGCGTTCCCTAAAGACTCATCTCTTCAGGGAAGCCTATCGCACCTCAACTAAACCCCTCAACCATCCCATTCTCAAACAATTCATCCCCACAGTTACCTCCTCAAGTATCATTTCCCCCTCCTCTTTTAGATTGTAAGCCCTCAGGGGCAGGGCCCTCCTTACCATCTTGTCTTGAATTGTATTGTAATGTCTTCCTTATATTGTAAAGTGCTGCGCAAACTGTTGGCGCTATATAAATACTATGTAATAATAATAATAATATATATAACCTTTCTTGTACAATATTGCATATAATTCTCTGAAAAGAAATCTTACACTAGGTCAAACGATATGGACTTTCTCATCGATGGGGTTGTAGATCCTTCAACGTAAGTCTCTGCATTGTAGATCCTCCCACAGTCTGTCATTGTAGGGGGGCAGTATCTGCCGGGACTAACATCAATGTACTCAGGGCAATCATTCATTCGCAAGAGCAGCCAGTAACTGTTAAGCTCAGGAGGATATTTTTTTAACTATGGTGTGACTTTTGGCCAACTTTCTCTCCACCTTCTGATTAAACCCCCCATTGGGATATCAAACCCTCCAACATGACCCCCTCATAAAGGTAGAAATTACTCTGATCCTGACCTCTGTACCGTTCCAAATACACCCACCACCGGGATATCTCACCTTACAACATGACCCTCCAAAGGGTAGAAATATATTTTGCTCCTGACCTTTCCTCTACCTTTGATTACATTAACCATTTGGGTATCAAACCTCCAACATTATTTCCCACAAGATAGAAAAACCTCTCCTCCTGACCTTCTCGCTGCCTTTCTAATTAGGCCAATTACCAGGCTATCACAGCCTCCAACATGAACCTCTATCAAGTAGAAAATACTCTGCTCTTGACCTTCCCTCTCCCTATACAATGACACCCACCAGCAGGATATCACTCCCATCCAACTTGACCGTCCATAAGGTAAAAAAAATAACCTGCTCCTGACCTCCTCTCTACCTTTCTGATTTCACTTGCCACTGGGACATCATACCCTCCTACATGACCCTTCATAAGATAGAAAATACTCTACTCCTGACCTTCCTTACATTTCTGATCACACCCACCCCCGGATATGACACCCTCCAACATGACCTTGCATACGGTAAAAAATATCTTGCTCCTGACCTCTCTACCTTTCCAATTACACCCACCACTGAGATGTCACACCATCCAACAAGACCCACCATAAAGGACAAAATACTCTGCCCCTGACACTCTCTAACTTTTTGATGCACTTACCACCAGGATATCTCAGCCTCCAACATGACTTTCCATATTGTAGAAAATACTCTGCTCCTGACCTTCCCTTTACCTTTCTGATTAAAGTCAGCAAAACTTAAGAGAACTATGGGGTAACTTTTTTATCCCATAGTTGCCCACTCTATACTAAGAGCGCCACAGCCGCGACGGATCCTGACAATATTGTTGAGATCCACCACGCTGGCTGATTGACAGTGGGCTCCGCCCATGTAGAGGCAGAGCCAGCTGTGCCGGCCTCCTTCCCCGTCCGTTACTCCAGTCAGTGCTGGAGGATCAGAGAGGGGAAGCGGGGAATCCCTGCGGGGAGTGGTGACTGAGAGTCACCGCTCTCTGCAGGGAGATGATCGGGAACTGAACGAGCGATGGTATGTGTTCGCTGTATATAGAGTCGACTTGTGACAGTTAGTTTCATTGTCACAAGTCGGCTCTAACTCACTCACCTCAAAGTTCTCCTTTAAGCAAGCAAACCCTCTAGAAGAGTTTATTGGTTTAATGTCAGCTGGTTTTTACCTGAAACATAGTTTTAGTTTGAGCCAATACACAAGTAACCTGAACAGCTAAAGACAGTCATTAAAAGTAGAGCATAAAGGTGCCCATACACCTGCCGATTAGGTGATCAGGTGATCCAGCGATCGCACGATAATCGGCAGGTGTATGGAAGGCGTGCAACCGTTTCTACTGTAAGTTTGCACGTCTTTTGTCTTCGTACGATTTTCAGCGGGTTAGTGGCGTGCTCGGAAGACAAATGCCGAACGGGCCGGTGTGCACAAGCGCACACTGCCCGCTCAGCATTGGAGTCATCTGAAGCCCTCCCCTCTGCGGGGAGGGCTTGCCATGATCGCAAGTACGATCTGCCTGTCCAAGATGGGCAAATCGTACGAGATTTTAATGACCTTACAACTATCGCACAACAAAAGTCGTGCGATGATTGTAAGGTGTATGGCCAGCTTTAGGAGAAAGGCAACATCTATGATGGTTCAGCAACATGATCCTCTTACAGCCCAGCTATCCTCTCATTTTCCTCCACAACAAAAAATGAACTGTATATATATTGGATGTCAGCATCCAAAGACACGCTCTTAGCATCGGCACTCCTTTGTAAAATCAGCAGTGACCTTCCTGGTTTTGTGTCATAATACTAGATGACCGTGTGGTTTTTGTATAATTAAAATCAATCATTCCTGAAGAGTATTTTTAAAGTTTTGGATAGAGTTGGGAATAGTTAAGATGTTTTTTTTTCTTGAGGAACATGCGTACTGGCTACTTCCTCTCTGACTTGGTTTCTCAGGGTGCAGCATCACAGCTTGGTCTGTCTATCAACCATCTTCATTCAAAGAAACACCTGTGTGTCATTTTCAGGTTCGATCTTCATCTGCAATACTACAGATTTCAGGTGAATCCAGAACCTACACCATTCAGCCTGAGAAAGGATTCTTAGAAACCGTTGCTACTCTGGACTCACCAATCTGGTAAACACTGATAAAGGGGAAGTGTGTGAACCCTCGAAACACATTGGTGCTCTTGTTCCATTATTTATTTAAAAACTACTCTGAACTCTATGGCCATTGGTGTGGTATCCTTACTACTTCTCACATATTTAGAGATAATGCATTTCTTTCCATTTGAGGAGATGTCCCTTAAATCCCTGTGAGAAATTACCTCTGGGTGCCCTGCGTTCCTTGGATGCATCCCCCCAGCTGTACATGGACGTTGGGTGTCAGCCACGGGTCTCATCTCAGCGGCCGCTGTTGTGTCTCCTCTTCCCCTTCATCCAACTACTCCTGCTCCTCCCTGCAGCTCTCTGGCTGCTGACACCTGCATGTACACACCCCTTAAAGAGACAGCGCCAGTCAATGCACAGCCTAATGAAGGCCAGCAGACAGGAAGCTAAGCCTCCAGGGATGATGTCATTTGAGTGCCCAAAGGTATGCATTTGAATCAAGCCAAACAGTCAGGTCTTGGTTATTGCAGTATTTCATAGTACAGTACCTAGCTCTCTTAGTCCTCCTGTTACTACTGTTATTCTGACCTTTTGCTTGTCTTCCTGACCCTGAACCTTTGCTGCCCACCCTGACCTGTGCTACGTTATTGAATTGAGATTTGGATTTCGCGTATGGTTACCTTGCCCACGGACTAGGGTTGCCACATTTTCTTCAAGCGATACCCAAACACTCAAGCAACCTGCAGACATTTTTTGGGGCGAATGAGTGGTGGCTTATTCATATGTAAATAGATCCACCCATTCATATGTAAATATCACAGTTGAGACTATTTTCAGTGGGGGTCCATTAGCCCCTATCTTAATTTTGGTTGCCCCTGTCTGTCTGACATCTTGTATCCGAGTTTCTGCTGCCATGAAACCTGGGCACAGCATTCAAAACCCGAACTGTCCAGGTGAATCCTAGACAGGTGGCAGCCATACCACGGACTCTACCTATGCTGACTACCACTCTATTGGAGGCTGTACATAACAATTCAGTCTGCCTTTTTAGAGGTGTCTTTTGTATTGGCGAGTCTCCCTGTATCTGGGTTCCTGACACCAACCCCTCCTGACAATCCCTGTCCTGGAGGAATGTAACAGGAATTGAGTGGAAAATCTCTACAAAGTAACAAGAATTCCTCTCTTAGACATTGATCAAAGAGGTGTCCCCATTGGAATTGTTACCCTCGCCTCTTGTACTGGTGACAACTGTACAACTTTAGAATCATCTCATCTCTCTTGGTCTTGGTGACAATGGTCATCAGAACAAATACAAACAAGGTGAAATAACCTACCGGGCAACAGACATCAATTAAAAAAAAAAAAAAACATGGCAGGGATTCTATTCCTTTCCTTTTCCATTAAAAAAGGTTTGGCTATATATACACCTTAAGAGATCATCAGGATCATAAATGTGAGAAAATATTTGTTTTTATATTATAGGAAAATATAAGACTGCTGCCTTTAAATCCTATCTGGGACTACAATGCTTATATCTCCTAAATATAATGTATATATTAGTCATGGTGCATGAGTGAACGAGCATTCCATATTGTTCAATATACCAGCACGGCTTTCTACTCCCATTGCTAAACTGCAGTTAGCAATTCCGTCCAAACATTTTTTTTTAGGGGTGGCAACATTGGAGTTAGAAATTTGTCACTACTATTATTCGATCTCGGGAAAGTCTCTGTGGAAATCCACATGGCACCACATAGTTTTGATGGTCCAACACAAAGGCCAATCCCCCGTTGACTCTGGATAGCTTGGAGTTGAAGCAGCGGGTAAAGATTCCATTCTTGAAGACCACGAGGCACATGTATTGACTAGACTGTAAAAAAAAGAGAGATTGTTAAACCTGACCCGGGAAAACCACCAGCTTCAGTGGATCCCCAAGACGAAAGGCGCGCGCTGCCTAAACGGCTGAAATATCCGCGGATGCGTCTCCCTCCTAAGCAGTCAACTCTCGCGTTGGGAAAAAAAAAAATTCTCTCCAGAGGAAAAAGCTGTAAATGCACCTAAAAACGGCCCCAAAAATAGGAGAACATAAAGTCGTCGAAATTCCGTCTATCAAATGAAATACTCCTTTTTGCACTCGCTGACTGTGTTTTGTAAGTCCACGTCGTTGCGGAAGGAATAGTCCGTGGTCCCCGGGTACTCCTTTTCTCTGGTTTGGCTTTTGCCGTGTGTCTTTTTATGTCGGTACACAATCTTGGTCATGATTGCCACGATGCAAAAAATGATGAATATTGTGATGGCGATGACACCTGCAAAGGGAAGACGAAAAGATGCATTTAAAAGGACCAGAATACCACTGCTCTCCAAAAAGAAGAGTCTGCATTAAAGGAGAACTATGAGGCGAGTGAAAGTCACTCAGCCTCATAGTTCGAGCCGACGTGTGGCAATGAAACTGTCACAGGTCGGCTCAATAGATCGGGAAGTGAGTGAACACATACCGTCGCTCGCTCACTTCTAGATCCTGTCCCTGCAGAGAGCCATGACCATCACTCACGGCTCCCTGCAGGGATTCTCCCCCCTCCCCGCTTTCATCCTTTAGCGCTGACTGGCGGAACGGACGGGGGAGGGTACAGCTGGCTCTGCCTCTAGATAGGCAGAGCCAGCTGTCAGTCACGCAGCTGGGTGGATCCAGACAGTAATATCAGGATCCGTCACTCATGGCTCCCTGCAGGGATTCTATCCCCGCTCCGATCCTTCAGTGCTGACTGGCGGAACGGACGGGGGAGGGGGCGGGTCACAGCTGGCTCTGCCTCTAGATAGGCAGAGCCAGCTGTCAGTCACGCAGCTGGGTGGATCCAGACAGTAATATCAGGATCCGTCCCGGCTGAGGCATCTTAGTATACCACGCGCTGTAGTTGTAGCTCGCGGTATACTGAGCTTTGGGTGACGGGTGATGGGAGGATGCTAGTTTGTGCCCTAACCCCATAGTTCTCCTTTAACTTTTCATGACCAGATGGCATTGAAGCTTAGATGCCCAGACCAAGGAGGGATAATATTCTTTCTATAGAAACTCAAACTATTAGCAACAGCACCAGATCCCGGCACAGGAATCGGCAGCTACCATCACTGCAGATGTGCAGAGGAATTAATTTACGATGGCCAACTATGGCCTTCTCGACACTACAGCTGATGGGGGAAGGTTGAGACGTATCAATCTAAAAGTCACACAGTGATGGAAATAAGTATTAATATCCATATTTATGTCCTATGCTCCTCATTCTGAGCCTGATGAAGGGGACCCTGTGATCCTGGCCTCATTCTGAGCCTGATGAAGGGGACCCTGTGAGCCCGGCCTCATTCTGAGCCTGATGAAGGGGACATCTAGGTCAATGCTAAAGCCTGATGAAGGGACCCTGTGCGGTCCCGAAAGCGCTTGTTTGGTCATATAGCAAAAAACTTCAATAAATGAACCTTTTGGGATCTTAAAAGGACTGGTGTGCTGGTGACATTTCTACAATGTCCCTGTGCCTCTAGCACACACAGCCACCTGGCTCCCCTCTGACATCTGGGTGGAGTCCTCCTGACTCCAGAACACCTCTGTTGCTCTTCCCAGCAGGAGCCCTGAACATGAGCCAGCACCCTTCCCATAAGGTCTGTGCACAAGTGTGCAATCATTAGGTGCTGGCCACTACTAAACCCCATACCCAGGACTAGAGATCTCATCCCTCCTAATTCTCTTAGAAATCTCACAGTTCCAGGATCCCATGCCAAATCCAGAAAACCCGGAGAGAACCGCAAAGTCAGCTCTTTCCCAGCACAAAAGCTTGCCTCCTGGAACTGCTCAGGCTGAGAGTCCTGGGTGACTACAACCCCCAGTTCTACCGTGGGATTGCCACACAATACCACAATACATTCAACCTGAAAAGAAAATATATCTACGAACATTCGTTTTTGTTTTTATTTGGACAGAACAAACGTTCTGGTGGATTCGCAGGGTGAATAGCTCTGCAAATTCTTTCTAAATAGACCCCTTAGTCAAGAACAGAAACAATTCAAGATATATACAGTATGTTGATGTTTGGGATTATAAACTGGTAAAAAAAAAAAAAGAAGAAGTGTGGCCATCTGAGATGCCGTTATAATAAAATAAGTAGAGCAAAGTACCTCCTCACGTATCACTGGCCCCTCCCTTTTAGATTGTAAGCCCTCAGGGGCAGGGCCCTCCTTACCATCTTGTCTTGAATTGTATTGTGATTGTAATGTCTTCCTTATATTGTACAGCGCTGCACAAACTGTTGGCGATATATAAATCCTGTATAATTATAATAATATCTTTGTGATATTATATTACTGGAACTCTGTTTATATTGCATGTAATAAAGAATCAAAAGATCAATAATACTATTGTTTTTTTTCTGTAGAATTTTCAGGCCCTTGATCTTGAAGGTACAAATATGTGTCATTTCTGTGGTTTTTGTGACCCGGGAGTGTCAGTGTGTCACTGTTCAGGGATCTCAGGTGTTGCTGTGCCTTTGCGGACCTCGGAGGTCAGTGTGTCTATGTTCTTGCACCCCACTTGTCACGTGACAATGCTGATGGCTACCCCCTCCTGCAACATCTTCTCCTCCCACTATAGTGCAAGCAAACACACCCTACATAAAAGTGACAACTTTACTCTGAATTCAGGTGCAGTGCAGCATCGTTGCCACCCCATCACAGGGAGCTGCTTTAGGTAGACTGCACTGGCAGGATCAACAGGTATTTGCGGGACTTTGCAGGAGGACTGAGAGAAAACCGTGAGTGCAGATACTATTATAATTAGTGTGTCATTGTTCTGGGACCACAAGTGTCAGTGTGTCATTGTTCTGGGAACCCAAGTGTCAGTGTGTCTTTATACAGGGAGCTGCTTTAGGTAGATGGCACTGGCAGGATCAACAGGTATTTGCGGGACTTTGCAGGAGGACTGAGAGAAAACCGTGAGTGCAGATACTATTATAATTAGTGTGTCATTGTTCTGGGACCACAAGTGTCAGTGTGTCATTGTTCTGGGACCACAAGTGTCAGTGTGTCATTGTTCTGGGAACCCAAGTGTCAGTGTGTCTTTATTCTGGGACCCCAAGTGTCAGTGTGCCATTGTTCTGGGACCCCAAGTGTCAATATGTCATTGTTCTGGGACCCCAAGTGTCAGTGTGTCATTGTTCTGGGACCCCAAGTGTCAGTGTGTCATTATTCTGGGACCCCAAGTGTCAAATAGTCATTGTTCTGGGAACCCATGTGTCAGGGTGTCATTGTTCTGGGAACCCAAGTGTCAGTGTGTCATTATTCTGGGCAACCCAAGGTGTCAGTGTGTCATAGTTCTGGGGCCCCAAGTGTCAGTGTGTCCTTATTCTGGGAACCCAAGGTGTCAGTGTGTCATTGTTCTGGGACCCCCAGATGTCAGTGTGTCATTGTTCTGGGAACCCAAGTGTCAGTGTGCCATTGTTCTGGGACCCCAAGTGTCAATATGTCATTGTTCTGGGACCCCAAGTGTCAGTGTGTCATTGTTCTGGGACCCCAAGTGTCAAATAGTCATTGTTCTGGGACCCCCAAGTGTCAGTGTGTCATTATTCTGGAAACCCAAGTGTCAGTGTGTCATTATTCTGGGAACCCAAGGTGTCGGTGTGCCATTGTTCAGGGGCCCCAAGTGTCAGTGTGTCATAGTTCTGGGGCCCCAAGTGTCAGTGTGTCATTATTCTGGAAACCCAAGTGTCAGTGTGTCATTATTCTGGGAACCCAAGGTGTCATGTATCACTGGCCCCTCCCTTTTAGATTGTAAGCCCTCAGGGGCAGGGCCCTCCTTACCATCTTGTCTTGAATTGTATTGTGATTGTAATGTCTTCCTTATATTGTACAGCGCTGCACAAACTGTTGGCGATATATAAATCCTGTATAATTATAATAATATCTTTGTGATATTATATTACTGGAACTCTGTTTATATTGCATGTAATAAAGAATCAAAAGATCAATAATACTATTGTTTTTTTTCTGTAGAATTTTCAGGCCCTTGATCTTGAAGGTACAAATATGTGTCATTTCTGTGGTTTTTGTGACCCGGGAGTGTCAGTGTGTCACTGTTCAGGGATCTCAGGTGTTGCTGTGCCTTTGCGGACCTCGGAGGTCAGTGTGTCTATGTTCTTGCACCCCACTTGTCACGTGACAATGCTGATGGCTACCCCCTCCTGCAACATCTTCTCCTCCCACTATAGTGCAAGCAAACACACCCTACATAAAAGTGACAACTTTACTCTGAATTCAGGTGCAGTGCAGCATCGTTGCCACCCCATCACAGGGAGCTGCTTTAGGTAGACTGCACTGGCAGGATCAACAGGTATTTGCGGGACTTTGCAGGAGGACTGAGAGAAAACCGTGAGTGCAGATACTATTATAATTAGTGTGTCATTGTTCTGGGACCACAAGTGTCAGTGTGTCATTGTTCTGGGACCACAAGTGTCAGTGTGTCATTGTTCTGGGAACCCAAGTGTCAGTGTGTCTTTATTCTGGGACCCCAAGTGTCAGTGTGCCATTGTTCTGGGACCCCAAGTGTCAATATGTCATTGTTCTGGGACCCCAAGTGTCAGTGTGTCATTGTTCTGGGACCCCAAGTGTCAGTGTGTCATTATTCTGGGACCCCAAGTGTCAAATAGTCATTGTTCTGGGAACCCATGTGTCAGGGTGTCATTGTTCTGGGAACCCAAGTGTCAGTGCGTCATTATTCTGGGCAACCCAAGGTGTCAGTGTGTCATAGTTCTGGGGCCCCAAGTGTCAGTGTGTCCTTATTCTGGGAACCCAAGGTGTCAGTGTGTCATTGTTCTGGGACCCCCAGATGTCAGTGTGTCATTGTTCTGGGAACCCAAGTGTCAGTGTGCCATTGTTCTGGGACCCCAAGTGTCAATATGTCATTGTTCTGGGACCCCAAGTGTCAGTGTGTCATTATTCTGGGACCCCAAGTGTCAAATAGTCATTGTTCTGGGAACCCATGTGTCAGGGTGTCATTGTTCTGGGAACCCAAGTGTCAGTGTGTCATTATTCTGGGCAACCCAAGGTGTCAGTGTGTCATAGTTCTGGGGCCCCAAGTGTCAGTGTGTCCTTATTCTGGGAACCCAAGGTGTCAGTGTGTCATTGTTCTGGGACCCCCAGATGTCAGTGTGTCATTGTTCTGGGAACCCAAGTGTCAGTGTGCCATTGTTCTGGGACCCCAAGTGTCAATATGTCATTGTTCTGGGACCCCAAGTGTCAGTGTGTCATTGTTCTGGGACCCCAAGTGTCAAATAGTCATTGTTCTGGGACCCCCAAGTGTCAGTGTGTCATTATTCTGGAAACCCAAGTGTCAGTGTGTCATTATTCTGGGAACCCAAGGTGTCGGTGTGCCATTGTTCAGGGGCCCCAAGTGTCAGTGTGTCATAGTTCTGGGGCCCCAAGTGTCAGTGTGTCATTATTCTGGAAACCCAAGTGTCAGTGTGTCATTATTCTGGGAACCCAAGGTGTCAGTGTGTCATAGTTCTGGGGCCCCAAGTGTCAGTGTGTCATTATTCTGGGAACCCAAGGTGTCAGTGTGTCATTCTTCTGGGAACCCAAGTGTCAGTGTGTCATTATTCTGGGAACCCATGTGTCAGTGTATCATTATTCTGGGAACCCAAGGTGTCAGTGTGTCATAGTTCTGGGGCCCCAAGTGTCAGTGTGTCATTATTCTGGGAACCCAAGGTGTCAGTGTGTCATTGTTCTAGGATTCCCAGATGTCAGTTTGTCTTTATTATTCTAACTTATTAATATTAAATAGTCACCTCCAATGACAACAGGACCGCTTCTCATTTCATTTGTCAGGGGCTCCCGGTCATCTGTGTCCCCGAATGGATCTGAAATAAAGAGATGAACGAGTCACATAAACCTCTATGAGTTGTCAGCTTAGATTATGTAACATTATAACGATATTTATAGCTGAGAAAAGTATACTTAGATAATATACAGCCAACCCCAGCGAACCCGGTGGTGTCCAGAATAAATTCCCCAGAAGAATGATTCCACTCATGGAGAGATTTCCAATGTATCCTCTCCTCTCCTGCACTGCACACTCTGATCTCACTGCACACTCTGAGCTCCTCACAATGTGCATTACAAAGCCAAAAGCTAATAGAAATCTTTCGGCTTTGGATACACTGTACTGTACCAGTCAGACCGCAGAGGCCCAAGCCACACGTTGCTGATTACAAATGCCAAGGCACCTGCTGAGGGCTGATTTTTTTAACCCCCAGTACGGGCACTTCCTCAACTGGAGATGTAAAGCAAGAGGCTGCATGCCTGTAACCAGTGGCGTAACAATCGCCATAGCGACCCAGGCGGCCGCTATTGGGCCCGGGCACAGGGGTCCCAGCCAGGGCATCCCTCTGATGCCGTGTGGGCCTCCTGGGTCGCTATGGCATGTAAGGGTGCCCATACATCTTACAACCATCGCAAGACTTTTGTCTTGCGATGGTTGTAAGCTAATTAAAAGCTCGTACGATCTGCCCATCTTGGACAGGCAGGTCGTACTTGCGATCATCGAAAGCCTGCCCCGCTGAGGGGCGGGCTTCCAATGACCGCAATGCTAAACGGGCAGTGTGCGCTTGCGCACACCGGCCCGTTCTGCAGTTGTCGAACGAGCACGCCACAAACCCGCCGACAATCGGACGATTCTCGGCTGGTTTTCTAGCATGCTGGTTCGACAAAAGACGTGCGACCGTACAGTAGAAACGGATGCACGCCTTCCATACACCTTGCGATTATCGTACGATAATCACAAGGTGTATGGGCACCTTAAGGGTGCTGGCTGTCACTGACACAGCTCAGCAGCGGCGTTTCCCCTCACAGCCTCTGCGGAGCAGTGTCAGTGACAGCCAGCAGCTGCGGCAGAAGAGGCCGGCGTTCGCAGTGGAGGAGGCGGGGCCCGCCTAAAAGCAACCCCACCTCCTCTTACATCACTGGCCAGCGACCTAAGAGCAGACGGGGCCTCTTCGATAGAAGAGGAGGCGGGGCACGGGGACGGAAGAGGAGGCGGGGCACGGCAAGAACGGAGGCAAGCAGCGCTGACAGGTAAGAGGTGTGCAGACCCTGCAGAGCCCACTATATAGAGTCTATGGTGGGCTCTGCAGGGTCACTCTGAGGTGGGCTGTTTGGTATAACAGGTGGGCTCTGCAAGTGGCATAACTAGCAATCACAGGGCCCCATACAAAATTTTGCTATGGGGCCCTGTGATTTCTAGTTACGCCCCTGCCTGTAACGTGACATTAAATCACAATACCGGCCTGATTTGTCACGGGATAGTCATCTAGGTACATTTTGGCATAACGATCAGAGATTCCTTCCCACGTCCTTCCCCCTCACAGCTGTCCTGCATAATCCTCGCCTGCTGCTCGCTGAGATTTATAACTGTCGGAGTAATTAGTGATGTGCAGCAGAGTTCTGCATAATGATGTGGATTTGTCTTTCACCGAGTGACCTCTTCAGTTTCCCTGCCGGCTGTATTACCCAGTAGCCTCTCGTAGGACCACTTCCCCGGGATAAGTCTTTCATTGGCCATAGTTGTGGCCTATTATCACAATTGTTCATCGTATGGCTGTACCGCAGGCCAGGCTACATTGATCATGTTTCCTTCTTCATGAGTCTTCCTAAACCAGGGGTCACTAAATGGCGGACCGCAGTCTGGACACGGACCAAGTGGCAGTTCTCTCCGGACCGCGATTGCCTACCTGCACTGGGTTATGGTTGGCTGGGATGGGTTATGGCCAGGGCCGGATTTACTCTCTCTGCTGCCCCAAGGCCAGGTTCCTCAATGCGTCCCCATCCCCACCCCCCACCCCCGATGGAGAATCGCACCCAGATGGCGGGGACGGCAGG
>NW_017307477.1:438971-448669 GCF_000935625.1 Nanorana parkeri | reverse complement strand
CTTTTACTATTAATAATATTTTATGTTATACTTTATTACTTTTTTTATTTTTTACATTTTTATTTGTTTTTTTACTTTAAATTTGTATTTATCTTATTATCTCTTCCTTTTTTTAAAATTTATTGCATTTTTTACTTTTTATCAATTTTTTTAAATTTAAATTATTATTTCTTATTATCTTTAACTTTTTTATTTGTATGTATGTTATAATTATTTACTTTTTATCAATTTTTTTTTACTTAACGTTATTGCTATCACACAGGAGCTAACAAGGTTCCCCTGTGTGATAGCATTTGGAGGTGACAGGTTCTCTTTATTGAACCTGTTACCTCCAATACAGGAGTTTGAGCACAGCACTGTGCTGGAAGTCTTGCGACAGCTGAGATGGATGAACGGATGTTCTCTGCTCTGCTCCCCGCTCTCCATCCTGAACTACCTTGCTGTGGTCCAGAAAGAGTGGGGGACCCCGAAACTACACCGGCGAGGGAGGTGGTCAGTGGGGACAGAGGAAGCTGAAGGTGAAGGCGGCGGGGGAGGACGGACGAGCATACGTAATACAGGTGATCTGGGTCACTGGTACAAAATGAGCTGCTCTACATTTAGCTTTGCTTGCCTGAAGTAGGGCTAAATGTAGAAAAAACAACCCACCTGGTGCCCAGAACTGCATGTCCCGGGTATCGGGCAATAGGAACTCCACACCCCTGCTGCCCCTCTACTCCCTGCTGCCCCGAGGCCGGGCCTTGGTGGCCTTGTGGGAAATCCAGCCCTGATTATGGCATTACCCAGTGCAGGCACCCCCTCCGCTGGGACCGCTACAACCATCGATACAAGAGCTTCATGAGCCAGCCTGGCACATACCCGAGGATGAGTATGTCGTCGTGATTGTGCTGAGGTCGCTGTCCGTGATGGAACCACAACTGCATTCAGACAATGACCCAATCACCGTGACCGGGGCCGTGCTGGGGTGTCGCAGTGCCGCCTTAAGGGGAGCCAGCTGGTTGTACTGGACGGAGGATAGACATCCGATAAAACCCAAAGAATTGGCTTTGGTCACTTCTGGATCCAGTCTGGGATTATCTGTAAGACAAATAACACCACAAAAAAAGGCATAAACCATGTGCCAGGACGAAATAGTAATAATAATTAGGGATGCACCGATATATCGGCCGAAAATGGCACTTTTGGCATAATGCCAAAAGTGGATTTTTTTTTGGCTGAAACGGTGGTGCATCTTTCCTTTCTCTCCTCCCCGCTTGGCGCTGCTCTGTGTCCCAGCGGGGAGGAGAGAAACTGTGACAGGTGGCCGAGCGCTGCGGGACGAGAGTGCTGTGAGTGGCCGGCGTCTCCTCCCACACCGCTCAGCCGCCTATCACAGTCCAGCAAGGCGGTGTGGGGGCGGAGACAGGCCGCGCTGTCACAGGAGGCTGAGCTCTCCTCCCCGCACCGCTCACTCAGCCTCCTGTGACAGCGTGTCAGAGAGGAGAGCAGGTACAAGCAGTCAGTGATGAGTGATCTCTGAGTGTTTGTAGATAATTGAGGACATGGTATGGTTACTGTATCATCAATTATGAATGAATGGGAAGTGATCTACATCACTTCCTGTCCATTCATGATTGTGGTTATAGTAAACATACTCTGTCCTCGTGTTATGAATGAACAGGAACACTCATAGAAGATTCCTAATCATTGATAACAGGGGATACAGAAAAAGAGATCACTCAATCTCTCAATTGATCACTCAATTGAGAGATGTTACCCTAAGGAGAACTATGGGGAAAAGCCTTAACCCCATAGTTCTCCCTTAATAATTGAAATACATATAAAAACATAAAAAGTTTTTTAAAAAAAATAAAATATTTGAAAAGATTGAAAAAAATAAAAATAAAAAACATTTTCGGTTTCGGCCTGACAATTTTTTTATTTTGGTTTTGTTTCGGTTTTAAAATATCCATTTCGGTGCACCTCTTATAATAATAATTACAGTATAGACATGTACTGCTTTTTTTTGCATGTATTGCATCTCTGGAACACGGATACATTTCTTTATGTTTTACACCATTAATTACCCAGCAAATACCGAAAAATACTTGTTGACCCGCCAGAAACGCACTCAGTTCCCAAGTCCTGTTGTGGGCTGACAACACAATACGTTTTAATTCTTCTTATCGCAGACTAAGGTTTACATGTCCCTGTTTGAAATTCTAATTTAATAAAAGAAATGCGGAATATTTAACACAGATCTGTCAGACAACACTGGAAATGGGATGTTTGAAAATTGGCAATTGTAAGTTGTTGTTATTGTCAAGCAAATCTTTCATAGATAGTTTATGAAATCCTTTACATATGTTCGAAGAAACCTCAATGAGGTTTATGGGCTAACAAATCATTGTAACTGAGTCCCTCCTGCATGTTAGTCGGCAGTCATCTCTGTGGATTTTCTGTATCCGTTTCTGAGAGTTCATCAGTGGAAAGTATTCACTGATAATGAAGTGATCTCTCACACGTCAGCAGCAAACCATGACACATATTTTATGACATGAGATAAGGTTAGAGTTAAGGCTGCAGAAAGCAAAACAAATGCCTCCCTTGTGTCTCATTTACTTCCACCCAATCATATTGGACCCTTCATATAGTATAAATGGGTAGCTGGCTAAACAATACCCGGGGATATAAGTTTAGGGATGCCCATTTATAATTCCATTGTAAAGTTCAATTTATATACTCATTCGGTTCCAGTGTTAGGCTAGAGTATTGCCAAAGATGCATCATGATCCCCCTGCTGGGGGGACTATTTGTGCTGCATGCAGACTTTGCTCATCAGCTGCCTAGACCCACTTACAGGTCTCATCAGCTCCACCCCGTGTCCCTCCTACAAATCATTTCACGTTCCACTGATCCTAGGTAAGCATAGTAAATGCTGCATGAAGCAGCCAAGCCACAATGGCTGTATAACAGGTGCTGGGTCAAGCAGCAGTAACTTTGCAATATATGTGACTTGGACTTGGATGTCAGGTCACACAGACTGTGCAACAAGCGCTGGACAAAGCAATCAAGCCATGGCTGTTTTACTGTTAACACTGAACGTCCAGAGTAACTTTTCATATAGAAGTGCCATTCAGTTGTGCCACAATAGCTGTATAGCATGTGCTGGATGAAGCAGTCATGTCACAATAGCTGTATGATAGGTGCTGGATCAAGCAGTCATGTCACAATAGCTGTATGATAAGTGCTGGATCAAGCAGTCATGTCACAATAGCTGTATGATAAGTGCTGGATCAAGCAGTCATGTCACAATAGCTGTATGATAAGTGCTGGATCAAGCAGTCAAGTCACAGTGACTTTGCAGTCTATGGGACCTGGACGTAGATGTCAGGTCACAATGACTGTGCAACAAGCGCTGGATAAAGCAATCAAGCCACTGCTTTACTATTAAAAATGAACGTCCAGAGTAACTTTTCATATGTAAGTGCCATTCAGTTGTAACACAATAGCTGTATAACATGTGCTGATAAAAAGCAGCCAATTCACAATAGCTGTGTGATAGGTGCTGGATCAAGCAGTATTGTCACAATAGCTGTATTATATGTGCTGGATGAAGCAGTCATGTCACAATAGCTGTATGATATGTGCTGGATCAAGCAGTCATGTCACAATAGCTGTATGATATGTGCTGGATAAAGCAATTAAGTCACAATAGCTGTACAATAGGCACTGGATCAAGCCGTCATGCCACAATAGCTGTATGATAAGTGCTGGATCAAGCTGTCATGCCACAATAGCTGTATGATAAGTGCTGGATCAAGCTGTCATGCCACAATAGCTGTATGATAAGTGCTGGATCAAGCCGTCATGCCACAATAGCTGTATGATAGGTGCTGGATCAAGCCGTCATGTCACAATAGCTGTATGATAGGCACTGGATCAAGCAGTCATGCCACAATAGCTGTATGATATGTGCTGGATCAAGCCGTCATGTCACAATAGCTGTATGATGTGTGCTGGATCAAGCAGTCATGCCACAATAGCTGTATGATAGGCACTGGATCAAGCAGTCATGCCACAATAGCTGTATGATAAGTGCTGGATCAAGCCGTCATGCCACAATAGCTGTATGGTAAGTGCTGGATCAAGCCATCATGCCACAATAGCTGTATGATGTGTGCTGGATCAAGCAGTCATGTCACAATAGCTGTATGATAAGTGCTGGATCAAGCAGTCAAGTCACAGTGACTTTGCAGTCTATGGGACCTGGACGTAGATGTCAGGTCACAATGACTGTGCAACAAGCGCTGGATAAAGCAATCAAGCCACTGCTTTACTATTAAAAATGAACGTCCAGAGTAACTTTTCATATGTAAGTGCCATTCAGTTGTAACACAATAGCTGTATAACATGTGCTGATAAAAAGCAGCCAATTCACAATAGCTGTGTGATAGGTGCTGGATCAAGCAGTATTGTCACAATAGCTGTATTATATGTGCTGGATGAAGCAGTCATGTCACAATAGCTGTATGATATGTGCTGGATCAAGCAGTCATGTCACAATAGCTGTATGATATGTGCTGGATAAAGCAATTAAGTCACAATAGCTGTACAATAGGCACTGGATCAAGCCGTCATGCCACAATAGCTGTATGATAAGTGCTGGATCAAGCCGTCATGCCACAATAGCTGTATGATAAGTGCTGGATCAAGCTGTCATGCCACAATAGCTGTATGATAAGTGCTGGATCAAGCTGTCATGCCACAATAGCTGTATGATAAGTGCTGGATCAAGCCGTCATGCCACAATAGCTGTATGATAGGTGCTGGATCAAGCCGTCATGTCACAATAGCTGTATGATAGGCACTGGATCAAGCAGTCATGCCACAATAGCTGTATGATATGTGCTGGATCAAGCCGTCATGTCACAATAGCTGTATGATGTGTGCTGGATCAAGCAGTCATGCCACAATAGCTGTATGATAGGCACTGGATCAAGCAGTCATGCCACAATAGCTGTATGATAAGTGCTGGATCAAGCCGTCATGCCACAATAGCTGTATGGTAAGTGCTGGATCAAGCCATCATGCCACAATAGCTGTATGATGTGTGCTGGATCAAGCAGTCATGTCACAATAGCTGTATGATGTGTGCTGGATCAAGCAGTCATGCCACAATAGCTGTATGATAGGCACTGGATCAAGCAGTCATGCCACAATAGCTGTATGATAAGTGCTGGATCAAGCCGTCATGCCACAATAGCTGTATGGTAAGTGCTGGATCAAGCCATCATGCCACAATAGCTGTATGATGTGTGCTGGATCAAGCAGTCATGTCACAATAGCTGTATGATGTGTGCTGGATCAAGCAGTCATGTCACAATAGCTGTATGATATGTGCTGGATCAAGCAATTAAGTCACAATAGCTGTATGATAAGTGCTGGATCAAGCAGTCAAGAAGCAGTAAACTTTGCAATCTAAGTGACTTGGATGTCAGGTCACAAAGACAATGTGCATCAAGTGCTGGACAAAGCAATCAAGCCGCTGTTGTTTTATTGCTAACACTGAACATCCAGGTTAACTTTGCAATAGTTATATGTATATGTGTCATTCTGGGGTGTATGCCAATAAATCTTGTGGAGTTGATAACTTCCTGTGCTGCAATGTATCACATTGTTGTTCTTAGGTTTTGATACACTTTAACTCTATGGGATCTATCCCGGAGTATCAGTCCTGCGAGGAGTGGCGGCCCCTTTAACAATATACGTTACAAATTGCTGGCTTGGGCACATTTTTCGAATGATTTGTTCTGTGAGCAAGACTCGTATCCGGCAGAAAAATTTGTTTCACAATGTTGTTATCTCTGAGAACTGCTTGCAAATCTGTAACGGAGAATAATGGATTGCCCGCAGGGATCCCGAACCAGAAAGCTTTGCTGAAACAATTGTATCTAATAAGGCCGGAAACAATAATATATACACAGCAGCAGCAACGAGCGTGGAAACCCGCCACTGACAGCCAAGGCAGCGACTACAACAATGGCGCTCTGCCTTTTCATTGTGAAGGGCGTGGAGTCCGCCTGCGACAGTCTGCTCCAGGCGCGGGAAACATATGGCGCTTCTTCTACATGCCGCTCGTCATACAGAATGAATCTCTACTCTTCCTACAAAGAAACAGGTTCGTGCCAGTGATAGGTATGATGTATATGCATCCTGCAGTTGTCTTTATTCTCTGGTGACACACGCTGAGAAACAACAAATTAAAGATTTGTTTAACGAGAATTTCATCCTGCGCTCCTAAGTCATCTTCAAGAAGCTCGACAGTCTCAGAAGAAAATCTGCATTACAAGCTGATCATTTACATCTGAACTCCACCTTCTTTTCAGTCTTGCACAGTTGTACCGGCTATTCTCCTGGACTGAAATGGCTTTCACTGCACACTGCAGCTTCTCACAATGTACACTAGAAGCTGCAACAAGGCAAATAAAGCCTGGAGGACATCCAGCATCATCTGGCACTTTCCTCACCAGGCTGACTGTCCGGCCAGCTCCTTTCATTCATTGGATTTTACAAGGAGAGAGATCAGCAGTGACTGGTCCTTATTTCAGGAGGGGGCGGAGACAAAACCAGTCACCCTGCACAAGGAGGAGAGCAGCAGTGAGCGGTCTTTATTACTGGAGTGGGCGGAGACAAGACCAGTCACCCTGCACAAGGAGAGAGAGAGCAGGAGTAACTGGTCTTTATTGCAGGTAGGGGCAGAGACAAGACCAGTCACCCTGCACAAGGAGAGAGATCAGCAGTGACTGGTCCTTATTACAGGAGGGGGTGGAGACAAGATCAGTCACCTTGCACAAGGAGAGAGAGCAGCAGTGAGCGGTCTTTATTACAGGAAGCTCCAAGACTCACACTGGATTACTGCACAGATTCAGAAGAAATACAATAATCTCACCAAGATTCCGGAAGAATGACTCTTTTATGAGGACAATGCTTGTGTATCCCGGGGTTCAGTTCTAAGCATGAAGACAAGTGATGGGTAGCGTGAATCTCTCTCCAGCAACAAACTGGAATTAATTAAATGCCGTTTTTCTTTAAGTCACACAGGTTAAGAAGCTTAACCGACTACAGAATGTTATAATGAATTAATTATCTGGAACTGAGATATATTATGTATTTAATAAGCTCGGTAATTTGCAATAAATGGAGCGTGACTTCCAATAAATGAAAGACATTATATGAGAGATATCCAGCAGGAATCGCTTTAAGGGGCTGACCAACCAAAGCTAATATTTTTGCGTTGAGTGGATGCCAAAAATTGACCAAAAATTTAAGGAATTGAAGGAAATATATGCCGTAAAAATGTTTTAAAGGCACTCTCCACCCCAAAAGCTGGTATTTTACATTTAAACTGTATATCTGGGTAAAATATATAAAAGAAAAAAAAAAGAAAATAAATGTCTCTGCAACACATGCACACTTTCCAGGCTTTGTCACGCTAAAGAACAACTCCAGGTAAACATTTTGTTACCTTTGCAATGGTGCTCTCCTTGGCACTGCAAGGGTTAAATGCTAATTTTTTTTGTCTAGGGCCAAAGGTAACAAAGTTATACTCACCAGATCCTCGAAGCTTTCCGGCTGCCACAGCGCTCCGTCCAGTCTGTCTCCCCCTCCGCAGCAGCAATGATACACTATATTGCCAAAAGTATTGGGACGCCCCTCCAAATCATTGGATTCAGGTGTTCCAATCCCCTCCATGGCCCCCGGCGTATAGGATGAGGCACCTCGTCATGCAGACACTTCTACAGACATTGGTGAAAGAACGGGTCGCTCTCAGGAGCTCAGTGACTACAAGCGTGGTTCCGTGATAGGTTGTCACCTGTGCAATAAGTCCGTCCGTGACATTTACTTGCTACTAAATATTCCGCGGTCACCTGTTACTTGTATTCTGGAAGGGAACTCTTAAGGCCTCAGCATACCAAGACATTTTGGACAATTTCATGCTCCCAACTTTGTGGGAACAGTTTGGGGATGGCCCCTTCCTGTTCCAACATGAACGTGCACCAGTGCAGAAAGCAAGGTCCATAAAGACATGGATGGGGGAGTTTGCGGTGGTGGAAGTTGACTGGCCGCACAGAGTCCTGACCTCAACCCCATAGAACACCTTTGGGATGAATTAGAGCGGAGACTGCGAGCCCGGCCTTCTCCTCCAACATCAGTACCTGACCTCACAAATGGTCCAACATTCCCATAGACACACTCCTAAACCTTGTGGACGCCTTCCCAGAAGAGTTGAAGCTGTTATAGAGGCAAAGGGCGGAGCCAACTCAATAATGAACCCTATGCACTAAGACTGGGATGCCATTAAAGTTCATGTCCGTGTAAAGGCGTCCCAATACTTTTGGCAATATATTGTATGTCCTTCGACATTCTAAATTCCTATACACTGTATAGAACATGATGACTCAAGGACCTTAGACCAGTGCAGCGCATGGGGAAGTGAGGCCCCAGGGGCTGGTCTATGAGCAAGCTGGCTTGGTCACTACAGACTAGTCCTTCACTTTGGTAGAGAACGCTCTGTTACTTCTGTTGAATATTGTGTCTAGATTTTTATAAATGTATCTTTGTACCTGGAGAAGTTTACCCATATTTCCTGTGTGTCACGGGCTGGGTACCGATGGCACGGTGGATGCTAGTTCCGGACCTCCAGATAAATTTGGGTCACTAGTTGCAGGAAACCATAGGGCCACTTGAGTAACTGGACACGGAAAGTGTGGGAACAGGATGGCTGCACGTATGGCTTGGGTGTGCTAGAGGCGCAGAATCAAAGGAGCGCCTGGTCTTCTCCAAAGCCTCTGATGGTGGGGATGTTGCGCTGCAGGACAGCTGGTCCTCCAACACACCAATGCAGGCAAAGCTAACAAAACCACAAAGGAATAAGAACTCAGAACAGCACTGGAAAACTGGAGTCAGCGACAGGTAGGGGAAAAGTAGGAAACCAGGTTCTGCAATTTGCACAGCAATGCAGAACAGACACAAAGAAACAGGAACCCTCCACGCAAATAAGCTTCAGGAAGCACAGGGGGTCCGGCCGCTAGTGTGGAGACACGTTGCTTGAACGCCGAGCACCAGGCGCAGTAGCTTTTTAACACAGAGGTTGAAATTAGATTGGGAGGAAGCCCAGCACCTTGGACAGGGGCGTAAAACCTAGCATCAGATCAGTGCACAGGAAAGTGTGACACTGTGTAGTCAATGGGGCAAGAAGTGAGAAGAAAAGAAGAAATCCTCACAGCCAGCAATGAACACCCACAATGTAGGCAGCACAGAGACGTAGCGGTTAGCGCTTTTGTTCCCCCGGTTCGAATCCTGGCCAGAGCACTATCTGCAAAACGGTTGTGTGTTCTCCTTGTGTTTGCATGGGATTGCCTCCAACACTCCAAAGACATGCTGGTAGGTTAATTGGCTCCTGTCTAAAATTGGCCCCTGTGTGTATGCATGTGAGATAGGGACATTAGATTGTAAGCTCCTTGAGGACAGGGACTAATGTGCACTATGTAAAGTGCTGTGTCAGCGCTATATTAATACCAATAATACATACCAATAATAAATACAATAGTTAGGTAGTTAGGTCAAATGACAGCACCAAAACGGGTAATAAAATGTTAATGAAAACCAGCATACAAATACAGCCAACTAGTTTTGGGGGGGGGGGGGCAAAACCC
>NW_017307477.1:428921-438959 GCF_000935625.1 Nanorana parkeri | reverse complement strand
CCAGCCTACAAAAACAGCCAACTTGTTTTGGGGGGGGGGGGGCAAAACATCTCCCTTCATCAGGGCTTTAAAAGGCAAAAACAAAATGTATATAATGTATTCTGTATGTAACAGAAATGGCATCCTTGGGGGGGTCTATCAGTGACCATAAGGTGAAATAGAACACAGCTGAAAATGCTGGAACTATTAATGGGGACTAATAAGCACCGGGTAGAGGTTCTAACCTTTCCCACTCTATCCAAAACGTTTTGGGTGGATTTCCACTTTAAGGATTAACCAGCGACTTCCCTTTGGCTGTGGGAAGCCTACATGGAAAGCGATGATGCTGAAACACTGCACAGTAAATATATTCCATAAATGACAATAACCTAATACAGCTGAAAGATGAGGAGACAATAGAATCGTCTCCCCGGCCGTTTTATCTCACCTGACCGGGAATGAGATGGTAAACGCAGATCGATAAAGCTTAACGTGACATTCAGTGACTCACGCCAGATCGTAATATTGTTAATCTGTGTCATTTTATCCTCCAGGACCAAAAGCAGAACAATTATTTTACATTAAAGATCCCGATCGATGGCACCTTTGAAATGGAATATCAGTGTCGATTTTAATTAAGCTAAATGCCTAGATAATGACTATAATGCAGAGGGGGAAAGATAAACAACTTCCATTTAAAGGGGTTCTGTCACCCATCTAAAACTTTTTTTTTTAAAGTAACAGCCCCATCTAAGAGCTGCCATCACTTCTCCGTTCCTATCAAGAGACAGCCTAAGGCAGTTGCCTCTGGTGGCATCTCATTGGGTCACGTTTTGGGTGGCAGGTAAGTCTGCTGCCCCTTTTCCAGCCAGAGAGTCCCAGATTCCTAAGAGATCTTAGCAACCTGTGAAACTCTAGCCGGCATCCCGCCCAGATCACAGACATCACTGGTTGCCAGGAGCTGGATTGGACGCCAGCCAGAGCGTGGGATGTCTTTGGCCCTTACACATCTCCCTGCCTGGCTCTTGGCAACCTGGGATGCTCTGGCCGGAAAGAGGGCAGCATTGTGCAGCAGAGGATGCAGCAGAGGGGGAGATATAGATTCTGGGTTATTTTTCTGGTGTGGTGGGGTTATACATTCTGGGGAATAGTCCTAATATGCTGGGGGTTTAAATTCCAGGGGTATGTTTCTGATATGATGGTGGTATAAATCCTGGGGTATATTCCTGATATAGCGGGGGTATAAAATCTGCAGTATGTTCCCGATATGGTGGGAGTATAAAGTCTGGCGTATGTCCTTGATATGGTGGGGGTATAAAATCTGGAGTATGTTCCCGATATGGTGGGAGTATAAAGTCTGGCGTATGTCCTTGATATGGTGGGGGTATAAATTCTGAGGTATGTTCCTGATATAGTGGGGGTATAACTTCCAGGGGTATGTTTTTGTATGATGTTGGTATAAATCCTTGGGTATATTCCTGATATGGTGGGGGTATAAATGCTAAGGTATGTTCCTGATATTTTGGTGTTAGAAACTCTGGGGTATGTTCCTGATATCGTGGGGGTATAAATACTGGGGTATGTTCCTTATATGGTGGGGGTATAAATGCTAAGGTATGTTCCTGATATTTTGGTGTTAGAAACTCTGGGGTTGCTAAGATCTCTTAGGAATCTGGGACTCTCTGGCTGGAAAAGGGGCAGCAGACTTACCTGCCACCCAAAACGTGACCCAATGAGATGCCACCAGAGGCAACTGCCTTAGGCTGTCTCTTGATAGGAACGGAGAAGTGATGGCAGCTCTTAGATGGGGCTGTTACTTTAAAAAAAAAAGTTTTAGATGGGTGACAGAACCCCTTTAAATGGAAGTTGTTTATCTTTCCCCCTCTGCATTATAGTCATTATCTAGGCATTTAGCTTAATTAAAATCGACTTTGGGGTATATTCCTGATATGGTGGGGGTATAAATGCTGGGGTATATTCCTGATATGGTGGGGTATACATTCTGGGGTATGTTCCTGATATCGTGGGGGTATAAATGCTGGGATATAATCCTGATATAGTGGTCGGCATAAAGTCTGGGGTATATTCCTGATATGGTGGGGTATACATTCTGGGTTATATTCCTGATATGGTGGGGTATACATTCTGGGGTATGTTCCTGATATCGTGGGGGTTTAAATGCTGGGATATAATCCTGATATGGCGGTCAGCATACAGTCTGGGGTATGTTCCTGATATGGTGGGGGTATTTGTGGTATGTTACTAAAACTCATTAGAACAGAAGAAGTGTTTAGGAGAAGCTATGGAAAGTCCGGTTCAATGTGACCAACAGCTACCAGCCAACATTTGATCCTCAATCAACATTCTCCTCAGTCACTCCTTCAATAAAGAATTGATCATTCACGGAGAAGAGCGAAGGCTTACCTAAAACCTTTCCCATTGTAAGCGATTTGATGGCTTTGAAGTAAACATCCGAAGAAAAATTATGTCGTTCTTTTATTATCTTGTCGATCTGAAAATGAAAGAAAGAGTTTTTTAATCTTTTTGGCATCCGAGAACTCCGCAAACACACACATGTAGCGTGGAGCAATTCTAGAGTTCCAAAAAAGAAAAGAAAATGACAGAAATATCCTTTTATTTTCCCTCCGTGAAAAAGTACAACGCAGTGCGCCGTTTAACACGAATCAATCCCGGGTACACCGTATCAGTGTGAATGCCACTTACAATGTAGACAAATTGTAGAACGGCACCGCGTAATCACATTGGAGGGAAACTCAAACCGACGGGAGGCAGGACGCCGTATTAACCAAACTTTTTGTTCCTTTAATGGGAGGTCGTAAAAAAAGATTTTTAGAATTGACGTTTCGTTTCACATTTCGCCGTTACAAAAACGCCAACGCCGGCTGAGACTTTTATTGGCGTCGTTTAAAAGGAAAATGGGGAAAGGTCAAACTTTTTGTTGTAATTTCTTCCAGAATATGCAGAAATGACTGCATACAAGTGGCGGCTGAATAAATGAATTACAATGGGCTTCCGTGATATTTTGAAGGAAGATGTATTAAGGTTAGAATAGCGGATAGAATATTGCACTTTAGTGGTTGTAGATTGACATGCTGGGGATAAAAGGGTGAGCCAAAAATAAATGGGGGGGTCAGGGTGCGGCTGCTGCATGCAATCAGAGAAGCTGGAGGTGGGTAGAGGAGATAGTGCCGCCAGACATGAGAGTGATGCCACCCTCTGCAGGCTCTGCATCTCCCCTCCCAGTTCTTAGCAACCTGGGACACTCTGGCTGGCGTCCTGCCCAGCTCCTGGCAACCAGTGACATCACTGGGTGCCAGGAGCTGGGTGGAAAACCGGCCAGAGCATCCCAGGTTGCTAAGAGCTGGACCGGGAGATGTGTATGGTCCTTACACTTCTCCCCACCCAGCTCTTCACATGTGACCCATAGAAATGCCGTCAGAAGCAAATGCCTCTGGCTGCCTCATTAAAGGGACAGCCCTGTGTCACCACATAGAATAAGACCCACTTCCACACCATCACATTTATGCATATGCAGGGCCGGATTTCCCACAAGGCCAATCACAGCTTGGCCTCGGGGCAGCAGGGAGTAGACGGGCAGCAGGGGTGTGGAATTCCTATCTCCCGACGCCCGGGACAGGCAGTTCCGTCTGTCGGGCGGGTCGTTTTTTTCTACATTTAGCCCTGCTTTGGGCAAGCAGAGCTAAATGTACAGCAGGGGAAGCCGCCGCTTTTTTAAGGCAGCGCTTGGCGTTGGCTTGTTACCTGAATCATCATTTCCTTCCCTTCCCTGTTGATTTTTACATAGTGCAGCTTCCGGTTGTCCAGTCTTTTTGAATTTACCGTCAAGACATGCACCGCGTCTGTGCCAACTTTGTATCTCACTTGTAAACTACCTGGAAAAAAAAGGAATTAGAGCATAAGAGAAAACATAAACCTTGTAATTATATAGAGTCTAATAAACCCATTTGAACCTACTACGTCTAAAGCTTTTTCAGCTCTCCGGGTGCTCACGGTGGGCCCATTGACTTACTGTATATATACTGTCATGTTCGGGAGCTCACAGAGCACTTGAACGTGGCTTTTCCATAAACAAAAAAGTCTTTATTTTTCACTTTATTATAATTATACAGGATTTATATATCGCCAACAGTTTACAATATAAGGAAGACATTACAATCACAATACAATTCAAGACAAGATGGTAAGGAGGGCCCTGCCCTGAGGGCTTACAATCTAAAAGGGAGGGGGAAGTGATACATGAGGAGGTAGCTGTGTGGGAATGAATTGTTTGAGAACGTGATGGTTGAGTGGTTAGGTTGAGGTGGGATCGGCTTCCCTGAAGAGATGAGTCTTAAGGGACTGCCTAAAGGCAGTCAGAGTGGGAGATAGTCAGACAGGTTGGGGTAAAGAGTTCCAGAGGATTGGAGAGACTCCAGTGAAGTGCAAAAACAAGAATCAGACCAATGATGAATCAAAGTATATAGGCTGGATCCCAGATGACTAAAAATATGTCACCGGAGATGTGTAGGCCCAATACCTTACTACCCGAAAAAGCCTATGTATCCCTCAGAAAGACCTACAGTAGTACCTCAAAATAATGGAGTGACTATTTTATGGTAATATTTCACCAACGGCAATAATACCAAATCAATGCTCGTTATAATAGGAGGGCCCAGGAGACACTGAGGATCCTTACGTACTTGAAATATTTTTTATTCTCATTGTCTATCACTCCGGCTCTGTCCCCAGCTATGGTTGCTATTTTCTTTTGTATAGTATAAACAAGATCAGTTTGTAATTATTTAGACACATTTGTATTAGAAAGTTGTCTTTGTATCTCTTGTATATGAAACTCTGTATCTATAACAACAACTGAACCGGTCTTTCAAATGATATACAGAAAAGTGTTTATACTATTCGATAGCAATTTGTGGGAATGGAAAAGAAACATGGTGGGCACAAAACTGTTGCCTTATTAGTGATTATGACGATATTGTACAAAAAATAAAAGAAGCGTATGGAAGATTTGATCTCTTTTGACAAGGGCACACATGATAAACATTGTACTAGATGGTTTTACTGGCAGGAATTTGCACTTTCCTCTGAATACTGTACCCTGTTACAGGATGTAATTGGATACTTCGGTGGGCATCTCCTCAGGTACCTGCATAGATGTGATTTCAGCCAAGAGTGTAGATTTGTTCAAGAAACGTTTGGACAATTTCTTGAGGGACCGTAATATGCAGGGATACCAGTATCCCTAAGAATGAGATGGACCTATATGGGTTGGACTTGATGGACATATGTCTTTATTCAACCCCAAATACTATGTAACTATGTAGTTAAGTCACCCTTGGCATATTGGCGCTACCTTTTATTAATGCTGTGGGACATGCTAGATTCCATTCAGAGTACTTCTCAGGACTGCCCAATGCCATTATATTATTTCCTATTGTCGGGGCCCCTATACAGCGAGCGGGTCTTCCTACCCCTTTGTCTGTGTTATTCTAATGTACGGTTGATTCTATGGTTTTTGTACCTTGTTCTAAAAAACTATTTGAAAAATGTAAATAAAGACTTTGTAAAAAAAAAAAAAAAAGAAAGAGGTATATTGGAGTGCTGCAACACCTGCCTTGTTTTATGGGTATATGTATTGTGGCGGTGCAAGGCAATGCCACGGTGTAGTTTGGCAACTGTGGCAACCAGGACTCTCAGCCAGAGAGGGTCTTAGAGGGTCCAGAGTGTAAAACATTTCATAAGGAAGAACCTGGCTGGAATCTGGAGCTCTGGAGAGTTCTTAGTGCTCTGGGTGGGATGAAATCTCCAGTCCTGTAGCCAGGTTTTGGCAACGACCATTCTGGGCTGATCAGGTGGCCGAGAACAGCCTCGTTAAGGAGCCAGACCAGAGCTCAAGGGAGAATTGGTGTGGTGTGTGCTGGAGGCACACGGGGGCCAATCCAGGTGGTGTGGTGGAGCCGTACACAGAACAGCCAGAGAGGCTGGAGAATTAGGCAGGCTGAGAGAGAAGTTGAGAGCTGAAGTTAAGCCTGAAGTTGTGTTTTCCAACTGTGAGTTTGCCTAACTCCCTCCTCATTGGCCTCTACACAGGCTATCCTCCAGGCCTAATTCTGAGCTTGATGAAGGGGACCCTGTGAGCCTGGCCTCATTCTGAGCCTCATGAAGGGGACCCTGTGAGCCTGGCCTCATTCTGAGCCTGATGAAGGGGACCCTGTGAGCCTGGCCTCATTCTGAGCCTGATGAAGGGGACCCTGTGAGCCTGGCCTCATTCTGAGCCTGATGAAGGTGACCCTGTGATCCTGGCCTCATTCTGAGCCTGACGAAGGGGATAGGGTTGCCACTTTTTCTTCCATCGAAACCCGAACACTCTAGTGATGCACAGAAATGTTTTTGGGAGAATGAGCCGTGGCATGTTCATATGTAAATAGAATCACCCATTAATATGTAAATAACACAGTTGACACTATTTTCAGTGGGGAGGCCTGTAGCCCCTATCTCAATTTTGGTTGCCCCTGTCTGCCTGACATCTTGTGTCCGAGTTTCAGCTGCCATGAAACCCGGACACAGCATTCAAAACCCGAACTGTCCGGGTGAATCCTGGACAGGTGGCAACCCTAGAAGGGGACCCTGTGAGCCTGGCCTCATTCTGAGCCTGATGAAGGGGACCCTGTGAGCCTGGCCTCATTCTGAGCCTGATGAAGGGGACCCTGTGAGCCTGGCCTCATTCTGAGCCTGATGAAGGGGACCCTGTGAGCCTGGCCTCATTCTGAGCCTGATGAAGGGGACCCTGTGAGCCTGGCCTCATTCTGAGCCTGATGAAGGGGACCCTGTGAGCCTGGCCTCATTCTGAGCCTGATGAAGGGGACCCTGTGAGCCTGGCCTCATTCTGAGCCTGATGAAGGGGACCCTGTGAGCCTGGCCTCATTCTGAGCCTGATGAAGGGGACCCTGTGAGCCTGGCCTCATTCTGAGCCTGATGAAGGGGACCCTGTGAGCCTGGCCTCATTCTGAGCCTGATGAAGGGGACCCTGTGAGCCTGGCCTCATTCTGAGCCTGATGAAGGGGACCCTGTGAGCCTGGCCTCATTCTGAGCCTGATGAAGGGGACCCTGTGAGCCTGGCCTCATTCTGAGCCTGATGAAGGGGACCCTGTGAGCCTGGCCTCATTCTGAGCCTGATGAAGGGGACCCTGTGAGCCCGGCCTCATTCTGAGCCTGATGAAGGGGACCCTGTGAGCCCGGCCTCATTCTGAGCCTGATGAAGGGGAACCTGTGAGCCCGGCCTCATTCTGAGCCTGATGAAGGGGACCCTGTGAGCCTGGCCTCATTCTGATTCTGATGAAGGGGACCCTGTGAGCCTGGCCTCATTCTGAGCCTGATGAAGGGGACCCTGTGAGGCCCTGAAAACGTTTGTATTTAAATGACAAGCATGTGTCATTAAATGGATGTTCTTCACGTGTAAATGGTGTGCTGGTGTGCTGTGGTCACTCCAAGCACCCGCCTGATTTCAGGTCTGTTCTTTGAATCGGTAAGGGGTGCAACAGGGCATTTCTATCTGCTTCTTGGGGTAGTCTGGGAGCACTTTGCATAGGGAGTAGCCCGCCAAGGAAACCTCATCACTGCACTAAAACCCGCACATTGAAAACTTGCCGCTGCTTTCACTGGTCTTTTTTTTTTTTTTAAATAACTCCAGTGCCTTCTGGGAAAAAAACCTGTGAAAACTCTGCACATTCCAAGATATATTGCAAATTGAATTTTCATAGGAGGCCATCGCACGTTTACCGAAACAAATCATGTTTTCAATTACTTTGCCCAATAATTACATGTCTGTTGGCTGATTGATGCTCCCCTGTGTATTTCACGTATGTGCTTTCATAATTTAGGACAAAAGTAAAAACATAACCCAATTACGGTTCCGGGGCGCCGGGGCCGAAACATCTTCTTTCCCTTGTTTTATTGCAATTAAACTGTCCATAGACCGGACCGCGGACACAATTTGGTATGTGTGTATTTAAATCCCGCAAACACCGGCGCTGTTGTATCACTGCTATAATGAATGTAGTTCTCAGACGTCTGTACAGTAGTTACCGCTGAGACGAGCTGTGCGGGGATTTCATTATAGTTTACAGTTGATGGGAAACCTTGCAATTTGGATTGTTTTTACACCGTGTGTACTTTATTTTAGTTTATTTGTACTCTGTGTTCCTGCCAAACACACACGCACACACACACGCACACACACACGCACGCACAAGCACACACACACACAAGATAAAGTAAAGTGCGTCATCAGTAAACACATTTTTTATAGCCTTCATCTTAAAGAGACATTCAACCAGGAAGACTGAGGACATCCTGTGAGTACAGGGCGTCATGAACCCATCCCCTGAGGGGGCATCACCACAGTGCCCTGTAGCCAAATACAATGAAGCAGAGAGCAGTGCTGACTACATTGTGTCTGTGCCACTCTCTGTATATTAGATAAAGTGTATATCTGTAAATACTTTTTTTGCAGTCTTTACCTTAAAGTGACATTCACCCAGGAAGACTGAGGACATCCTGTGAGTACAGGGTGTCATGAACCCGTCCCCTGAGGCGGCATCACCACAGCGCCCCACAGTCTCATAGAATGATGCTGACTACACTACTCTCTCCATCATTGAGGACCACCCAATGCTGGAAGGAAAGATAAAGTAAACTGTGTTATCACTAAACTCATTTTTATAGTCTTTACCTTAAAGTCACATTCAACCAGGAAGACTGAAGACATCCTGTGAGTACAGGGCGTCATGAACCCATCCGCTGAGGGGGCATCACCACAGTGCCCTGTAGCCAAATACAATGAAGCAGAGAGCAGTGCTGACTACATTGTGTCTGTGCCACTCTCTGCATCTTTGAGGACCACATACTGCCAGGAAGAAAGATAAAGTGTATATCTGTAAATACTTTTTTTTGCAGTCTTTACCTTAAAGTGACATTCACCCAGGAAGACTGAGGACATCCTGTGAGTACAGGGCGTCATGAACCCGTCCACTGAGGCGGCATCACCACAGCGTCCCACAGTCACATAGAATGATGCAGAGAGCAGTGCTGACTACACTTTGTCTGCACTACTCTCTCCATCATTGAGGACCGCCCAACGCTGGAAGGAAAGATAAAGTAAACTGTGTTATCATTAAACTAATTTTTATAGTCTTTACCTTAAAGTCACATTCAACCAGGAAGGCTGAGGATGTCCTAGCAGAGGGCAAAATGAACCCATCCCCTGAGGCGGCATCACCACAGCACCATGCACCAATGATGCAAAGGGCAGTCAAGACTACACTGTGGCCGTGCCACTCTCAACCTCATTGAAGACACCCACCGCTGGGAGTAAAGAGGAAGAGGAACCTGCGTGTTACATGACCGCAGCGAAAAACATCTGGAAAAGGTCCACCCACTGCCGGGAGGAAAGGCAAAGTGTGTTATCAGTACATACTTTTTTTTGCAGTCTTCACCTTAAAGTGACTTTCACCCAGGAAGACTGAGGACAACCTTTGAGTACAAGGCGTCATGAGCCCATCTCCTGAGGGTGCATCGCCAGAGCGCCCTGCACTCAAACACAATGATGCAGAGAGCAGTCAAGACTACACTGTGGTCGTGACACCCCCTACATCATTGAGGACCACCCCCAGCTGGGACGAAAGAGGACCCTGCGTGTCACATGACCGCAATGAAAACATCTGGAAAAGGTAAGAAGAAAAAACACTGGATCACACAAGTCATAAAGGAAGTTAGGGCTGACCCAACACACTAGGTTCTGTTGGAAATACAACAGCATATTACTGACATTCTGATGTTAAAGGAGAACTATGAGGCGGGTGCTTTCCACTCACCTCATAGTTCTAGCCGACCTGTGACAATGAGACTGTCACAGGTCGGCTCAGTAGATCGGGAGGTGAGCGAACACATACCGGCGCTTGCTCACTTCTCGATCCTGTCACGGCTCTCTGCCGTGACAGGGGGAGGGGCTGGATTCCCCTC
>NW_017307477.1:405670-428632 GCF_000935625.1 Nanorana parkeri | reverse complement strand
C
Organism: Nanorana parkeri; assembly: GCF_000935625.1. Classification (NCBI taxonomy): domain Eukaryota; kingdom Metazoa; phylum Chordata; class Amphibia; order Anura; family Dicroglossidae; genus Nanorana; species Nanorana parkeri. The sequence goes on along the minus strand of NW_017307477.1, from coordinate 428,631 downwards.
CGATCCCGTCATCTCCCTCGGGATATGTTTCAGCTGCGGCGTCTCAGTATCCCGCGAGCTGTAGCTCCCTATATACTGAGCTTAGGGTAACGGGAGGACGCTAGTTTGTGTCCTCCCGTTACCCTAAAGAGAACTGTGGGGAAAAGCACTGACCCCATAGTTCTCCTTTAAATGTCTTTTGAGCCGTTGATGGCGCTGTAGTCAATGTTACTCTCTATGCCCATGCTTATCTATGATACACAGGGAGCTGTTTTGTTCCATCTATATATGTTTCCTGCACAACGCTGTCTACATTCATGTAATGTTCTTCTAAGCGAGTAAAACTTAATTCAGCATTCCTCAAGATCTCAGCGCTTCATCTAAACTCATAACCAACAGGTTCTGCTCTAAATAAACTCTTAGGCCTTGTTCACACCAAATGCAGGGCAGATCCGGTCAGGTTTCTGCACACGCACTCTAGTCTTTTAGACGCGTTTTTGACGCGTTTTTGATGCGTTCCGGGCTCTTTTTTAAGTTTAAAATGGGCTTTCAGTGTGTTCCAGGCATTTGCATGCGTTTTTGATGCGTTCCAGAGCAGATCCAGAGCAGGTAAAATAGGACTTGCTGCAGTTTTTTCACCTGCTCTGGATCTGCTCTGCAACTGAACGCTGCGATGTGAACTGGAGCAAAAAATACCATTGGAATACATTGGACGCAGTTTTGATCCGGTCTGCACCTGCTCTGCTCTGGATCTGCTCCGCGCTTGGTGTGAACAAGGCCTTAGGGGCACTGAATGGGACTTTTACTAAACATTAGACATGTGCGATTCGTTTCGTTACGAATCGAAATTCGTACGAATTTTCCTGAGATTCGTAAATCCGGAAGCATCCGAAATCCGAATGGCAGTTTCCGAATTATATCCGAAATACGAAATTCCGTTAACGAATTTCGGATCCGAATTTCTTTGAAACAGGAACTAATATTACCCCTGTAAATGAGGTTGAACAACATGACAAGATTTTTTTTTTAATCCGAAATTCGGATCCGCTGCTGCTGAGAGTTGCATTACAATACACAGGCAGGAAATACGAAATTCCGTTGACGTATTTTCGTTCCGTTACGAACATTCGTTATATTGAAGCTAAAAAGCAAAGTACATTTATATTGGAGTTGATGGTAGTTTTTTTTTATCCGGAATACGAAATTCGGATCCGGAATCCGTTAACGGAATTCGTATTTCGGATAAAAAAACAACTACCACATCGACTCCAATATTAACAAAGCTATTTTTGCTTTTTAACTTCATCATAACGAATGTTCGTAAAGTTACGAAAATGTGCCGAAACTAACGAAAATCCGTATTTCGTACGAATCCGAATTGAGTTTCGGATACGAATTACGAAATAACGGATATTACGGAACGAAACAAATTTTTTGACGGCGCACAAGTCTACTAAACATTCACTGTTGGTGAATCAATCACTGTTGTTTAGTATACATGCACCTGGAAGATTCTCCTGCAGTGTTTCCATATTGAATTTCCTAAGTTCTATCTCGCTCCTAATCAGATCCACCAAGAACAGGGGTAGCAAACCTCCGGCCCTCCAGCTGTGCTGGAACTACAAATCCCACGAGGCATTGCAAGATTCTCACAGCCGCAGACATGACTCCCGAAGAGAGATGCATCATGGGATTTGTAGTTTCACCACAGCTGGAGGGCCGGAGTTTTGCTACCCCTGATCGAGAAGGTTTGTAACTTATTGAAGATGCCCACAGGGTGGACTTCCTCGATGCACCGACACCATGTCACTCAGACCTGTCAATATGCATCTCTGTGAACAATGTAACATTATCATTGCTTGCTGGAAGCAATGCATGATGGGATATGTGGCCTTGAGGAATGGAGATTGCGTCACATCAGCAGGGAAAGAGACGCAAAGCACGCTGGGAATCCAGGAAGTTGATGGAAGTGATGGGCCGGCCGGAAGGCAGCGCTCTCTATGTGAAAAGGATTTTTTTCATGTAAGCTTTGTATTATCAGAAACAACTCCTCTATGTATTCCTATTACAATGCTGATGTCATAACAGCTGGGACTTCACATCTCCTTTAAAGGAGAACTATGGGGTCAGGGCTTTTCCCCATAGTTCTCCTTAGGGTAACGGGAGGACACATGGTTGTCGAGATCCGCCCAGCTGCGTGAGTGACAGCTAGCTCTGCCTATCTAGAGGCAGAGCCAGCTGTACTCGCCCCCTCCCCCGTCCGTTCCGCCAGTCAGCGCTGGCAGATCGGAACGGGGAATCCAGCCCCTCCCCCTGTCACGGCAGAGAGCCGTGACAGGATCGAGAGGTGAGCGAACGCCGGTATGTGTTCGCTCACCTCCCGATCTACTGAGCCGACCTGTGACAGTCTCATTGTCACAGGTCGGCTAGAACTATGAGGTGAGTGAAAAGCAGACCCCCTCCCCCTCATAGTTCTCCTTTAAGACTGGATTTCCTGTGGTTTCAGTCTGATTTTGGCTGCAATCCATTGGCAGGAGGTGGGGCTTGTTTTATTGTAGATAAAAGGAAGCTTTTTGATACAATGTAACGGCTATGACTAAGATTGCATTAGTTAGAAATGCGTCAGCAAACATCCGATGCTTTTATCTGTACAAGAATGGAAGAAGCTTTTAAATGGGAACTCGATATTGGGGGGCTGGACTCATTTTACCGAGTGACGACGAGCACTTGACTTAGGATGGGTTCCATTAGGACAAGCTGCGCGCACCTGTGAATTGGGGGGTGGATGAGCCGGGGGAGCTTGTTTTACAAGTACCAAAAATTAGCATTCCAAAATCTTGAAAGATATAGAGATAGTGAGATTGAATGTTATTGTTCTAGGACCCCCAAGTGTCAGTGTGTCATTGTTCTAGGACCCCCAAGTGTCAGTGTGTCATTGTTCTAGGACCCCCAAGTTCAGTGTGTAATTGTTCTGGGACCCCCAAGTGTCATTGTTCTGGGACCCCCAAGTGCCAGTGTGTCATTGCTCTGGGACCCTCAAGTGCCAGTGTGTCATTGTTTCAATAAAAGTAAGACCCATCTATACAGAGGGAAACATGTGTGTGTGTGTATATTGTTTTTGTAACGTATACTCTCCCTGTACAGTGTGACATGTAATGAATGCATTCATGCAGACGTGTACAGTTGCTACATATAGATTACATCAGATTGTAAAACTCACAATGACTTCACAGCTCTAATGCATCCCCATAGGACACGTGCGATTCGTTTCATTTCGAAATTGAAAATCTTACAAATTTGGGGAAATTCGGACATTTGGATGGATAGTGAATCCGAATTTTCCAGTAACAAAAGTTCGGATACATCTGAATTTTTTTACAAATGCCATTTGGAATGAACTTATGTTGTTAAACATTAAAATAAAAAACAAAAACAAAAACAGTGTGGATCCCTGCACTGGCTTCTATCCCCCACCCCCTCTGCCAATCCCTGCTTGAAGCGCTGTGCAAACTGTTGGCGCTATATAAATACTATGTAATAATAATAATAATAATAATAATAATAACAAAATGGGGAAGGTTGCTTTGCCATGGTGGGTCCCCTGGCGATGAGGACAAGGGCCTCTGGCCCAGTGGTTGTGGTGGTTTGCAGGCAGGGGGTTTATCTGAATCTGGGTACCCCCTGGGCCAGGGTTATGGGGAAGAGGCCCTTGTCCTTATAGACATGGGGACTAGGTGCTTTTCCAGAGTGTCCCCCATGGCAAAGCACCCTCCCCATATTAAGGGCATGTGACATGGTATGGTGCAGGGAGGGGGGGACGAGCGTGCAACCCCCCCTTTCCTGCTCTGCCCAGCTGCTGCTTAGATCAAGGGTCTGGTAAGGGATTTTAGGAGAGACCCCAGGCTTTTTTTTGTTTTTCTGATGTTAAAGAGTCTGGTATGAATGCGAGGAGCACTCTTTTTTTTTTATATACACAGAGTGGCCAGTTTATTATGACCACCTGACGTTTGTAGGCACATTAGCTATAATTTGGCGCTGAAGTTGCTAGAGGGCCAGACCATTATAAATAGGGAAGCAGGTTTGGGGGGGGGGGGGTCATAATAATCTGGCCACTCAGTGTATATATAATGTTTCTGTGGACTGTCAAAAGTGAAAAAGAAAAAAAAAAATTCCCCTAATGTCACTTTGCTGCGACAGATAGCTACCGAAATTATCGAGAATGTTGGATTGACGGTCCGACCCGAATCACGAAAAATGAAAAACCCAAAAACAAAACACATTTTTTGCCAGCGCACATGTAATTCAGAGTCACAAAAGACACACGCGGGCCAGTCACCTACAAACTCAGTTACCTGCCATATACATATTCATTGCAGAGCTACATGGCGTCCTTTAGCTATTTCATTCCCTGACTCGGTCACAGAGACCTCCGATGGCCGATGGAGGCCGCCTCTAACACTCTATCCTCAGCTCTTTATAACAATGTCATCTTGCTTTATTTTGGAGAGATTCACGTTTAAGTGAATTATATGTTTGTAAAGCATCATTTCCTTCAGGGGTTTGCTGTAGATCTGGGGTTCCTCCTGACAGCAGATAATAGCATTGGAGACCTCAATGGACGCAATTAACGAGTAAACACAGTTGTGCGCGGCGCCTCCCCGCACAACCGCGTTCCCGGTGACAATTATGTAGTGACACGGCTGAATCCCAATGTGTCTTCTCGCCCCACAGCAGCTAATTATTAAGTGAAAGATGTGTCATACATCAGCTAAATGCATGTAATGTGTGTGTTCTACAGTCACAACTACCCCTCCCCCTCAACACACATAACACTTCAGTCCCATTAAAGACCTCCAAGAGGGTGATTGTTGCATGGCAGCTAAGAGGAATTTTAATTTAAAGCCAAACTCCGGAATAAGCAAAGATTGTCTTCATACAAGAGACGTGTATTCTTCTTGAACCTTGGTGAGACCGCTCACTGCTGCTCTCTCTCCTTGTGCAGGGTGACTGGTATTGTCTCCGCCCCCTCCTATAATCAAGACCGGTCACTGCAGCTCTCTCTCCTTGTGCAGGGTGACTGGTCTTGTCTCTGCCCCCTCCGGTAATAAAGACTGGTCACTGCTGCTCTCTCCTTGTGCAGGGTGACTGGTCTTGTCTCCACCCCCTCCTTTAGTTCACTGTAGTGGGTGGGGCCTGATTGGTCCCTCCCACAACTCTGCTCTCTGCACAGGCTTATGTACAGGGTGATGTCACTGTTTAATTTACAAGGCAAAGGCATTTTGTGCACCCAGAGTGCATTTATAACCTTTGTGGCTATTATGGAATGTATTTGAATGAAAGTTTTCCTATCCACATAGATCAGCCCCTCACCTTGTGGCGTCCAACATAGCTACAATGTTGCAGTCTGATCACTGGGGAAGGGGGAGACTGAGGAATTGCTTTCTCCTGCTTGCAGCAGATTGATCACTGGGGAAGGGGAGACTGAGGAATTGCTTTCTCCTGCTTGCAGCAGATTGATCACTGGGGAGGGTAGACTGAGTTGCCCACCCCTGGATTAGGGGATCATGTATTACTTTTAGTACTGATGCATCTGGCGCTAGGGGGCCAAGGTACTGAGTTTGGTGCAAGGTTTCTGAAACTAATAACCATACCAGAGGAAGCATTGCAAACGCTATTCATCTTTCCAGCATCACCGCCATTACCTCTGAATGTAATTAAACCCCCCCAACTGGAGCATACGTGGAGTTCCACAATACAGCTTCATATAAAATGTATTTCTCAACCATCTCGGAGTTCGTTCCTCAATACAAAGATTTGTTTTTCCTTGATGTCATTTCCTACCACGGCCAATCTAATCAAATTACCTGCTCTGCAGCACAAAGTAATCCGTATTGAGTAGCGGTGTGATAAGTAACCCGGCTGGCAATGCGACTGCCACAATTGGGCTCTGGGGTTTAGACGCCTCTCCCATCTCGCCGAACATCCCACCTCTGACTCCGGGGGGAGCTGAAGGTTTCACGCCACCAGTGACTAATTAATGTGTATTTTCTCTTCTGCGGTTTAAATTGGTTTCTGAGATCAGCAATTATTACTAATCGCATTACAATGAAGTCATGGAACACAGTTTAATATAAACATAGTGACAGTAATTTATGAAATATGGAAGGGGGAGGAGTTGGGTGAGGTTACGCTAAAATCAAGCTTAACCTAAGCAGTACAAAATGCGGCTTTTGCTGACCATTGACAAATGACGCTTTTACGGGATATTCGCAAAAGTATTGGGACGCCCCACCAAATCATTGGATTCAGGTGATCCGTGAAATTTTTTGGCTACTAAATATTCCGCGGTCACCTGTTACTGGGATTATAACAAAGTGGAAGCAACTGGGAACAACAGCAACTCAGCCACGAAGTGGTAGGCCACGTCACATGACAGAGCGGGGTCAGCGCATGCTGAAGCGCACAGTGCGCAGAAGTCGCCAACTGTCTGCAGAGTCAATAGCTACAGACCTCCAAACTCCATGTGGCCTTCAGATTGGCACAACAACAGTGCGTAGAGAGCTTCATGGAATGGGTTTCCATGGCCGAGCAGCTGCATCCAAGCCTTACATCACCAAGTGCAATGCAAAGCATGGGATGCTGCGGTGTAAAGCCCCCCGCCACTGGACTCTAGAGAAATGGAGACGTGTTGTCTGGAGGGACCAATCACGCTTCTCTGTCTGGCAATGTGTGGGTGCAAAGACGCTATGGAAGATCAGCAGCCAGGGGCATCCCTGGACTTTTAGATGCTTAAAGCTGGGTTGGTGATTGATGTTAGCGTTGGGTGGGGGAGTCGGGTGGTGATGGTGATGAACGTTATGGTGGTGCATATTACTGGGAAGGGAAGGGGGGTGCTGCTGCTGGTACCTCTGGCTCCAGCTCTGTCTTGCATCCCATCCAGCTTACTGACAGAGCATCGCAGGTTGCTAAAAGCACCTGCTAGCCCCCAATGCTGCTGTGACCCAATAAAATGCCGCCTGAGACAATTGCCTCAGGCTGTCTGACTATAGAGACGGCTGCCAACAGCAAAGATATGTCACAAAGGATGACAAAAAGTTGGATACAAGTATTTTATTTTAAGTGTTCACGATAAATTGGGTTTATGATAAATTGTGTTTAAAGAAGAACTTCATTCTAAAAACTAACCTTTACAGTTGGGCTACGCCTGCACTGCAAGGGTTACGTGCTCACTTTGGTCTAGGTCAGGGGTCAGCAACCTTAAACACTCAAAGAGCCATTTGGACCTGTTTCCCCACAGAAAAGAAAACACCGGGAGCAACAAAACCCCTTTGACATCTAAAATGAAGATAACACAACATATATAATTTTTACCTTTATGCTATGTATAGCATGTATATAGGTATATGTGGGCTTAGTAACGCACTGGACTCTGGGCTTACTCTGTTCCCCATTATAATCTACTTTTCTAATTAAATTAAATAACAGCTGTAACAAGGACACTCCACTGAAGACCGGAGGTGCAAGTACAATTCAGTTTATTTGCTTTCAAAACGATAGATAACACGAAATCCAACATAAATAGCTTGCTGTAGCATAACAGATAGGGGCTCACCAATCCTCGAGTTGTCACGTACACTCAAGGTGTCCCAGTCTTTTAACAAGTCTCTCTCGCAGCACTGCTGCTCCGGCCTCAATCTTTAGGGCCACTGTCTGGTTCCTCCAGACAACAGCAATAACATGCCAATCCTCTCAATATGGTTCACAAACCCGCAGCTCCCTGCTGCCCTGGCCTCCACACTGACTCCGGGGTGGAGCTCTCCTGACTCACAGGTGGGGCCCTGAACACATCCCAGCACACACTTCATGAGGGATGTAAACAGGTGCACAATCAGGTGCTGGTCACCACCAAAGCATGGACCCAGGAATGGAGATTTCTTCCCACCCAGAGCTCTAAGAAATCTCCTGGCTCCAGGATCCCAACCTTGATCCAGAAAACCCAGAAAGAACTGAAAAGGCAGTTCTCTGCTGGTACCAGTAATGTCTTCCTGGAGCCACTCAGCCCCTCTGGCTGAGAACCCTGGGTGACTTTGAGGCCACCTAACACCGTGGTATTGCCTCACAATGCCACACAGCACACAGTGTGCAGTTACACCCGTACCGAGGCCCTGGCGGTAGTTCCGCCCCTGGATAGGGAGCCGCAGCAGAGGGATGAAAGAGCCACATGCGGCTCCGGAGCCACGGGTTGCTGACCCCTAGTCTAGGGGCTGGAATAAAGATGATACACTCACATGATCCTTGATCCCAAGACGGTGAGCGCTCACCTCTCTCCCCCTTAAGCCCTCATTCACACTAGAAACGGCCGGAACGTACAGCTCTGTGCTGCGTGCACGCCCGTTTCGGGCAGCACCTGGGGAGGACAGGTCCTGCGTGTGATTAGTACGCAGCCCCCATCCTTCTCTATGAGACTACGCGGCCATATGCCGTACTCGTACGCGTAGGGCTCATCTGAAGTGCAGGTCCGTGTGGGTGCGTGTTTCAGACGCAGACAGGATCCATCCTGTCAGCGTACGAGTACGCTCACCTGCACCCGCATGGACCTGAAGGGCGGGTGAGCGTAGGGCGGCGTACGGCCGTGCAATCCCATAGAGAAGGACGGAGGCTGGGTACTAACAACACGCAGCACCTGTCCTTTCCGGGTGCTGAGCGATATGGCCTTGCATGCAGCACGAAGCTGTACGTGCCGGACGTTTCTAGTGTGAATGAAGGCTTTCTCTAGCTGTTGAATGTCTCTCGGCACCCTCACATCTAATGGAAGTCAATGGACTCGATGGTGCAATAGGTCCTGGGGAAGAAGAGGTCGTGGCGACCAGTCCAGCAGCCAAATGGGACCAAGAATCAGATGAGTATATCTGCTTTATTTTAGCCCCCTACACCAAAACAAGCACTTTACCTTTGCGATTTGGAGGGGTGGGTGGGTTGGGTAATAACACAGATGATCCCCCTTCAATCTCTAAACTTGAATTTCTCTCAACGCTCAATCAACATAAAATTCAATTGACAAAATATTTATCTAAACCTCCGTATTTCTGCCCAGTCTCTGATCCCTTGAGAAGTCCATGACCAATTTTTCATTATCACATGTGTGTGTAAATGGACGGTGCCTACAAAAGGTGATCGCTCTATATACGTACACACTATATGAAATAGATTACTGCCCCCGAAGATGGTTCTAAAGGTTCCTTAATCTAATATCGGTCAATTTGAGGTGACAGATAATATTCTCTCTCTCTCTCTCTCTCTCTCTCTCTCTCTCTCTCTCTCTCTCTCTCGATATTATTGGAAATAAAGATTGCAGACAGCTGCGGGTTTCTGTCTAAAATAGACAAGAATTAAAGCTTGCAATCTGCTGTGCTGGATCCCGACTCAGCAGCTACAATAGATGCAAATTGCGAGTACATTTTGTTTATAGTCTTGCTGTGCGCAACACATTGACATGAGTGAAGGGGGGGGGGTCAATCAATCATGTTACATTGTAACAAGGTTCTGAAGTTCTGCCGGGAAATAAATTCTGCCTTTAATAGGATATCTATTCATGGCGGAACATGTGTGCTCCTTCATTCTGGAGATAGATAGGCAAGGGTCCCCGAAACCCAAACTTAACATTTCATTTATGTGCAAATAATGGTCGATAATGTGAATGTGTGTTTTTATAAACTGGAATAGCAATGAGATGAATAACCAATCGGTGCCAAAGGGCATTTACATTGTAATGGCCGAATACTGGAATATGAAAAATAAATCAACGTAGGTTCTCTGAGTAAGATGCTGGTTTATGGAGTCTCAGATGGATGCTTGCCCCCCTTTTCTTTTCCATTTATTTTCCATTTCACAATTTGCCTTATTTTAAAAGTGTGTTTGAAGCTTACAATTGTTACCAGGGCCGGATTTACTCTCTCTGCTGCCCCAAGGCCAGGTTCCTCAAAAAAACTGCACTCTGGCCATCACCCCTCAACCAATAATACCACTCACCCACCCAGGGCTGGATTTACTCTCTCTGCTGCCCCAAGGCCAGGTTCCTCAATGCGCCCACCTACCCGCCAACCCCCCCACCCATGGAGAATGGCAGACGTGCAGGCTGCATACAAGTGATCTCGGCGACATCGCCCGGATCACTTGTACAAAACAAGCGGCGGCTTCCCCGCTGTACATTTAGCTCTGCTTGCATGTTGCGGGCATCAAGAGATAGGAATTCCACACCCCTGCTGCCCCTCTACTACCTGCTCCCCCGAGGCCAGGCCTTGGTTGGCCTTGTGGGAAATCCGGCCCTGATTGTTACAATTAAAATAAATTGCACTTTTATATTGCATGGTTTCTTTTTGTTTTTTCCCAGCAATAAAGTGCAACTGAAGCCAATACTGGATGGATAAAGTGAAGAGAGAATAGAAGCGATTCCATATTGTCATGTTTGAAATGGCTTCTAGTTTATATTGTCAGGTTCTTTATTGCTCCCGTTGGGGGGGTTCACCCTCTCCATTTGTCCTGGTGAACATTGAGCAAAGTGAAGGAAAATCCAAAATTTTGAGTTGTCATCAGTACAGGAATAGATGGGAAATCTTTACTAGTTCTGGTGACCACCAGGAATTTCCCTCAGACTCTGCATCTCTGATGGTATTTGGATTGGGGGGAGGGGCATTAGTGCATATGGAATGGGCATCTCTGGTGGTATGGAGGTGCTATAGTGCGTATGGAATGGGCAGCTATAGATAGAGGAATGAACACCGGCACTCCAATGGCAAATCATGTACGTCTATTTATTGACAAAATACATTGAAACATTTCGGGGGTCTCACAGGATCCCCTTCATCAAGCATCAAGTGATCAAGTGGATTCTGTGAGACGCTGAAACTTTGCACTGAGTGCATTTTGCTATGCAGCAATAGACGTACTTGATGTGCCATTGGAGTGCCGGTGTCTATCTATGTACTGAGGTGGTGGCCATCCATCGACAACCGTTGCACCCTCTTTGAATCGATGGAACAGCGATTCTGAGTGCCATGGATATATGGACTGTGTTGTGACATGGGCAGTTTGCACATATGGAAAGGCCCCATCAATGCTGCAAGATATATCCAGGTTCAGGGAAGGCCTTTTATAGTTCAGCAGGACAATGCTAAACCGCATACTGCGTCTATGGCAACAGCATGGCTTTGTTGTAGAGGAGTCCGGGTGCTTAACTGGCCTGCCTGCAGTCCAGACCTTTCACCAATTTAAAATATTTGGCACATCTTGAAACGAAAAATACGACAAAGAAGACCCAGGACTTTTGAGCAGTTAGAATCCTATATCAGGCAAGAATGGGACAACATTCCTCTCCCAAAACTCCAGCAACTGGTCTCCTCAGTTCCCCAACATTTACACAGTGTTGTTAATAGAATAGAAACTGGAGAAATGTTGCTGCCATCAATTTCAAAATGACCTTATGTTTTTCTTTAAATGATCCATTTTCTCATTTAAACCTTTGATATGTTTTCTATTTTATATTGTGAATAAAATAGGAATTTATGAGATTGCATTCTTTGCATGTAGATTTTACACAGCGTCCCAACATTTTTGGAATTAGGGTTGTATTATGAGTCCATATTGGTTAAGATAGTGGGGTAAATCCAATGCGTTTGGGGGGGCATATGGGCTCTCCCCACTTCTGGGCTTGTGTGAGTTCTTGTTGCTTGTTGCCGAGTCTGAAGTCCAATAGTAGGACGTTGTGGGAAATATATTGTCTGATAAGTCAGCGGCAAGCCTTGAAGAAGGCAAACTCTATCCCCGGAAACATATTAGGTGTACCTCACCTTTTAATTGTTTTAAAAAAAGCATCTGGGTGTATTCCTAAATGCACAGAATATTACTGGATATTGAGTTCTTAGAGGTATATTAAGCATCAGAGATTGTTGATCCAGGGAATATCCGATTGCCTTATGGGATCAGGAAGGATTTTTTTCCCCTGTTGAAGTAAATTGAACCGTGCTTTATAGGGTTTTTTTGCCTTCCTCTGGATCAACATTGGGTAATTGTGGGCATAGTGTTTTGTTTAAGCTTTTCTTCTCCTTCTTTTTATCTCTATAGGTTGGACTCGATGGTCTTTTTTCAACCTGACTAACTATGTAACTATGTAACTATGTAAGCATCTTAACCAATAAAGACACATAACAAATCACCAAGTTGTAAGATGACTACGCGCTCCTCGCCAAACACAGACTGGCTGTCTAATGAGCCAGAACCTCTTAACGGTTCTGTCTGGAGTCAGGCAGCCTAGGACCATTACATGGTTTAGTGCCGGTGTCTATCTATGTACTGAGGTGGTGGCCATCCATCGACAACCGTTGCACCCTCTTTGAATCGATGGAACAGCGATTCTGAGTGCCATGGATATATGGACTGTGTTGTGACATGGGCAGTTTGCACATATGGAAAGGCCCCATCAATGCTGCAAGATATATCCAGGTTCAGGGAAGGCCTTTTATAGTTCAGCAGGACAATGCTAAACCGCATACTGCGTCTATGGCAACAGCATGGCTTTGTTGTAGAGGAGTCCGGGTGCTTAACTGGCCTGCCTGCAGTCCAGACCTTTCACCAATTTAAAATATTTGGCACATCTTGAAACGAAAAATACGACAAAGAAGACCCAGGACTTTTGAGCAGTTAGAATCCTATATCAGGCAAGAATGGGACAACATTCCTCTCCCAAAACTCCAGCAACTGGTCTCCTCAGTTCCCCAACATTTACACAGTGTTGTTAATAGAATAGAAACTGGAGAAATGTTGCTGCCATCAATTTCAAAATGACCTTATGTTTTTCTTTAAATGATCCATTTTCTCATTTAAACCTTTGATATGTTTTCTATTTTATATTGTGAATAAAATAGGAATTTATGAGATTGCATTCTTTGCATGTAGATTTTACACAGCGTCCCAACATTTTTGGAATTAGGGTTGTATTATGAGTCCATATTGGTTAAGATAGTGGGGTAAATCCAATGCGTTTGGGGGGGCATATGGGCTCTCCCCACTTCTGGGCTTGTGTGAGTTCTTGTTGCTTGTTGCCGAGTCTGAAGTCCAATAGTAGGACGTTGTGGGAAATATATTGTCTGATAAGTCAGCGGCAAGCCTTGAAGAAGGCAAACTCTATCCCCGGAAACATATTAGGTGTACCTCACCTTTTAATTGTTTTAAAAAAAGCATCTGGGTGTATTCCTAAATGCACAGAATATTACTGGATATTGAGTTCTTAGAGGTATATTAAGCATCAGAGATTGTTGATCCAGGGAATATCCGATTGCCTTATGGGATCAGGAAGGATTTTTTTCCCCTGTTGAAGTAAATTGAACCGTGCTTTATAGGGTTTTTTTGCCTTCCTCTGGATCAACATTGGGTAATTGTGGGCATAGTGTTTTGTTTAAGCTTTTCTTCTCCTTCTTTTTATCTCTATAGGTTGGACTCGATGGTCTTTTTTCAACCTGACTAACTATGTAACTATGTAACTATGTAAGCATCTTAACCAATAAAGACACATAACAAATCACCAAGTTGTAAGATGACTACGCGCTCCTCGCCAAACACAGACTGGCTGTCTAATGAGCCAGAACCTCTTAACGGTTCTGTCTGGAGTCAGGCAGCCTAGGACCATTACATGGTTCCCTCACATCACCACCAATGCACCCCGAACCAGGAGGACAAAATGGTAACCTAACTACAATCAGAACACATTCAGGTCCACCAACACAATTAAAAGGAAAACAATGTATCCTATCATGCAGCAGAATATTTTATTTATTTTTCAAATTTTTCGCCTTTTTTTAATAAGTGAAAGAGCACATTGACTTTTCAACAACACACCTAGTCCAATAATGACTTTTTTTTTTTCTTTTCAATTTATGAAAGTTAAAAAAAAAATTCCTGAGTCAGTCTAATCTGTAAGTCCAGAGAAAAAAAAAAGAAGTCCTCATGAATCCCATCGGGCGTTCGGCGAGTCAGAATTATACAATCCTCTCTGAGATTAAAAATTTGCCCGGCCTGACAATTAAAATGATTCAGAACGCTATTTCAACTTATTAAAAAGCCTCCATCTCTCGGAAGAGGATATTAATGAGCTCAAAGAAAAAATAATTACGGCGGAATCTAATTAAAGAAGGGAGGTCAGACATTACCAAATATTAGTGTTGCGGAGGACAAATTGCGTTCGGCGAATTTTTGCTTACGTGACAATATTCCGGAGATTTACGGGAGGCATCATTCCCGCTTTAATGCCGTATAACATCCGAGCGAGGCACATCTGCTGTCATTCAGCCCTGAAATATCTCCCGGTATCTTGCTGGTCCCAGACCGCAATACTCAACATTACTGCATCAATGTTTAAAGAAAAAAATAAAAATAAAATAACAACGCTCGTTTTTCGGAACAGCTGGGCTGAAAACCTGTTTCTTAATTAGCGCTCTCCCTCCGGGGACTTTTATTTGGTAAATTTGCTGTTTGGAAAGGCATCTGCTGATACGGAGCGGCGGATCTCCAGCTCATTCAGAGCCTTTTAATTCTGACTCAAGAACAACAACAAAAAAAGTGTGTAAATTGTCAAAAAGAAACAAATGAGTTTGGAGATGTGTTTACAGAAATACAAGGATGCTCTCAGCTTGTCGGGTTGATGGGGTAATCAACTTAGCGGCTAACGCGTTTATCTCCTGAGCCGCAAAAGATCCGGAGCCCGGCGCTCGACTCCGCCACACTGCAAAGGGAGTAATGAAGTTGTTCTGTGTAATATTCACCAAAGTGCACCTGTCACTCACTCAAAGTACACCTGTCACTAGAGGCAGCTGTCTTATGTCTCAGTCTACAGGAGCTTTTCTGAACTTTCTTACCAAGGAGGAACCCTTGAAATACCTATATATGAAGTCTGCTTAAACTTTAAACCAGTATTTATCAACCTTTTTTTAGTCACGGCACCCTTAAAAAGTATGCAAAATCTTAAGGCACCCCAGTCTACATTGTAAGGGGGACTCATGGAAAAACACATACAAAAGTGGGGTTCCATTCTTTACTTTAAAAACCAAGAGCCCCCCTGCACACCAAAAAGCCCCACTTTCACATCAGAATTCGCCCTTTCACATCAGAGTCCCCCTTCACATCAGAAGCCCCCTCCTTTTACATCAGAGTCCCCATTCTTTCACATTAGAAGATTCTCTTCACATCAGACGCCCCCCTTCACATTAGAAGCCCCCTCCTTTCACATTACAGTCCTCACCCTTTCACATCAGAATTCGCCCTTTCACATCAGTGTCCCCCTTTACATCAGCAACCTCCCCTTCACATAAGAAGACCCCTCATTTTACATCAGAGTCCCCATTCTTTCACATTAGAAGATTATCTTCACATTAGAAGCCCCCTTTATCTCCGGAGCCCACTTTCATGTCAGGAGCCCTCCTTTCATATCAGTAACCTTTTTTATTTTGTATCAGAACCCCTCCTTCTACATCAAAGTTCCCCATTCACACCAGAGTCCTACCATCACAAAGTTTCAAGGCACCCCTGTGGAAGCCAGAAGGCACCTGGTTGAGAAAAGCTATTCAACATTTTGTTCACTCCCATCACCTCAATCTAAACATTCCAAAATGTTGGCAACCATACTGGGAAGGGCTTCACCTTGCCTCTGAACAGGGCTGCAGGGTCTTCCAAACCATTCTAGGCTGTTCAGTTTCAGATATAAAGTAAGTCTGTAAGTCTTTGAGGAGGAGGAATTTGGTGGAATTTAAGGGTGTGTGTGTTCAAATGATCAGAAGGCATCATGAGACTATATCAGAGGTGTGAATAAAAATAAATTGAGGAGACATTAATGAGTACAATGGGAATTACTGATATGCTAAATAGCAGGCCTGAGATTTAGGTGTTCATAGAATACCAAGTTACTGGTGGGGACCAACGGGTGTTCTATAGTAGGGGGTGGTCTTGTGTACTTAATGTAACACTAAACTCAGGAGTTAAATCTTAAAAATACATTCAAGGACCTTAACTATTAACAACAATGTATCTTATTTGTGTATCACTCGGCTGTAGATCCTCCAATCATCTCTGAATTGGTGCTGACACTGTCCTTCCTTCTGGAGGGGGGCTACTTATGTTCCCCATGGTCCCTGTGCAGGTGGGAAGTGGTCACCACTCCAAACTTGCTCCCGGGATGGACTACATTCTCAATACAAATTAGTAATCTAAACATGAGATTGTAGTCCATCACGGGAGTGAGCTTGGAGCTGTGATTTACTTTACAACACACACATTTATACCAAGAGGCTGCATAAGCTCCACAGTGCAATATACAGAACATGTAAGAGGCTCACCATTCCTGCAGAGCAGTACGGCCAGGTAGTCCTGGTAGAAGGAGTCTAGGTAGAGTAAGAGGCTCGGAGCTTGAGCTGTAACAAAGCTGAAGGCGATATTTTCCCTGGATATCACTGTATCTGCATATATCGCTGAGGCTGATGCATTGCTGTTCCTGGACACTGGATACGGCTCCTGGAAAACATAGGTGACCGAGGTCCCGGCTTCAAACATTGCGGAAACCTCTAGAAAGACAACAGAGATACAGACAAGGTTTTTAAAAAGCAAGAAGAAAATGGAATGAGATGCCCTGTGTGTCACAATCTCCAAACTACCATACAGAGTTAAAGGGATGAAGTTCACTACTGAAAGGCCAGAATGGTAACCACTTAGTTCAGCCTTTCTCAACCAGGGTTCTGTGGAACGCTATTCCTCCAGAGGTTGCTAGGGGTTCCCTGAATAATACCTGACTCTCAGATGTGTAACCACTGACACCAAAGATCTTGTTAGTTCTTAGTAGGGGGGGAAGGGGTCATTTTTTCCACTGACCACCAAAGAAAAGAGATTTTTTTTCCAGTGACCAAGAATCCCAATAAGTTAAAGGAGAACTATGGGGTCAGTGTTTTTCCCCATAGTTCTCCTTAGGGTAACGGGAGGACACAAACTAGCATCCTCCCGTTACCCTAAGTTCAGCTACAGCTCGCGGTATACTGAGACGCCTCTATGTGTTTACTGTCTACTGAGCCGACCTGTGACAATCTCATTGTCACAGGTCGGCTAGAACTATGAGGTGAGCGGAAATCACTCATCTCATAGTTCTCCTTTAAGGAGCATTCTTCCCAATATAAGCAGTTCTTTTCTCACTGGCCACGACAAGAGGACCATTCTCCCACTGAACACCAAAAAAGTCAAAAGGGTCTTTTCCAATGACCATCAACACAAGGGAGTATTTTTCCACTGAACACCAATGTAAGAAAAAAAAACTTCAATGTTGTGAAAGAATGTGCATGCATGAAATTCTTTTGCTTCCATTCAACCATCTTGTCTTTCTTTTTTGGACTTTTTCTTTCGAATTAAACAAAAATGTAAAAAAAAGTACCGGGCTTTAGTAAAAACTAACTTACCTTTTCTGAAGGACATTTTGTAGACAACGTTTAGCTGCAGGCACAGTCAGAATGATGATAATTACAAAGCATATAAAGCAGTGTGCTAGTTAATAAACTTTAGGAACTGTCTTTAAGCTGAGACGTGTGTCAGTTTGAATTCCTTGCATGATCATGCTTAAAGGAGAACTATGAGGTGAGTGAAAATCACTCAGCCTCATAGTTGGAGCCGATGTGTGACAATGAAACTGTCACACGTCGGCTCAATAGATTGGGAGTGAACGCATACCGTCGCTCGCTCACTTCTCGATCCTGTCCTTGCAGAAAGCCGTGACTGTCACTCACGGCTCCCTGCAGGGATTCCCCCCCTCCCCTGTCCGATCCTCCAGCGCTGACTGGCAGAACAGACGGGGCGGGTACAGCTGGCTCTGCCTCTAGATAGCTGTCACTCACGCAGCTGGGTGGCTCTCGACAGTAATGTCAGGATCTGTCCTGGCTGCGGCGGTCTCAGTATATGTAGCTGTAGCTCGCGGTATACTGAGCTTGGGGTGATGGGAGGATGCTAGTTTGTGTCCTCCCGTGACCCTGAGAACTATGGGGAAAAGCACTGACCCCATAGTTCTCCTTTAAGGAAAGGCCTTTATGCTATACAGCAAACCACCAGTCGAAGACAATGTTCACTGCCTGCGTTGATTTTCTGTCCATTTCTATTATTCTTCCTGCAAATAATTTAGTTGTGTAGCGCAGCCCTAGATGTCAAAAATGCTAAGAACGCCACTTTCCTTATTCTTTCAAGGGATCCTCCATCTTGCAAAGGTTGGGAAAGGCTGACTTTGTTACATAAACATGTATTGTTCTGATTTAGTTACATAAACATTCATTAGGGTTATTCTTCCAATGACAATGCAAGCCTCACCTTTCTTGCAGTAGGGTCCCTCAAAGGCGGAGTTTGTGCAGTCGCAGGTGTACCCATTGCGTTTCTCCATGCACTTGCCATTGTTGTGGCACAAGTTGCCATAACTGCTACAGTGGCCGGGACAGCCCGGCCTGATCCCTGGGGTCACTTTGGCTCTTTCCTCCAGATCCAAGGTCTGGCCATTAAGTTGGAGGTAACGGACACACCCCATGAAGCCCCTCTGTTTGGATGCTGTCCCACCTATACAAAAAGCAAGTCATTGTCAGCTTCTGGAATACGTAATGATGTAGAGAAATTATTTAATTGCTCTAGCTTCCAATAATGGATTAGACCAGGGGTAGGCAAACTTCGGCCCTCCAGCTGTGGCGCAACTACAAATCCCTAGAGACATTGCAAGACTCTGTCAGCCACAGGTATGACCCACAGAGGCAGACGCATAATGGGATTTGCAGTTTCACCACAGCACATGAGCTTGTGATTTGCTGCTTGACTTCTCCAAAATTTAGGTTGGGTTGTGATCCAGGATTTAGCAATTGTCTGCCTTTCGGCCAAGAAGATAAAAGTAACCAACCCCCCTTCATGTTTGGTGATATTTAGGATCCTCTTATTTAAAAACACTTGCCAAGGGCCTCATCTCTTCAGGGAGGCCTATTCCACCTCAATATAACTGTCCTTTCAGTTCTTCTATTAAATTATCCCAAACAGTGAATACTTTTTGTGTCACTTGCCCCTCCTACTAGATTGTAAGCTCTCACAAGCAGGGCCCTTCTACCCCTATTGCACTGAAATTGTTCTGTTAACTGTATTGTCTCCCTCAGTTTCGTAAAGAGCTGCACAAACTGTTGGCGCTATATAAATCCTGTGGATGGTGTTATCATCACGACTGAATGCAAAGGTATAATCCCAAAAGATGTCACCAGCACTCCAAATGTAGAATCAAAAACTTTTAATGACAACGGTCATTCAAAATCACAAGTACTTTCGGGGCCACGTAGGGTCCCCGTCATCAGGCTCAGAATGTGATTTTGAATGACCGTTGTCATTAAAAGTTTTTGATTCTACATTTGGAGTGCTGGTGACATCTTTTGGGATTATTACTTGGTTACACGGTGCCTTCGTGGTCGCTACAAGCACCCGATTACAGACATCATCTCCTAGGAGATCCGGTAAGGAGTGCAGTAAAACACACTTTTTTTGAATGCAAAGGTAGTCACATGACTGGTAATCAAGCTGATTTGCTACTGATGGTTAGTTGGGCTTTTTCAGCTGCAGGATTCTAGTTATACAACAAAATTTAGATTAGGGATGTCCTCTCGGCCATGAAGTAAAAGAAACAGGTCACCAGCACTCGTTTATAATAAATGTGTCCTTTTTTAATGGACAATTGTGTCACTACAATCAACAGAGCGGCTCTGTTGATTGTAGTGGCACAATTGTCCATTAAAAAAGGACACATTTATTATAAACGAGTGCTGGTGACCTGTTTCTTTTACTTCGTATTTTGCACGGTGCCATCCGTGATAGTCATTGCGAGCACCACCGTTCTTATTTGGCCAGGACTGCTGTAAGGTGTGTGGAGAGGACCCCCACCACAGGAAAACTCTCGGCCATGAAAACATTAATATACAGGTTGCAGTCAGTAATAGGTTAAATATCATTCCAATATATATGTTATTCTATATGGCTTAAAAGCAAATCTGGACTCACCCACATAGAGCTGAGCATTCAGCAGCGGTCTGGGACGCCCATCAAACGGGGTCTGTACCAGTTTCCTCGGCTGGTTATCCACGACTAGGCTGGTTTCCTTAATATTCCTCTCGGCTCTGACGTGATGCCACTGACCATCGTTCAAGGCCGTGACAGACTGCAAAGAAACCTCCATGGGCCCATTTCCCGCATCGAATGAAAATGTCACCTGGTAGGGAGCTGTAAAGTACACAAGGCAAATCAATGCCGCGATCAATATCTAGTTTTACTAATTGATTTACATTTGTCGAGGACCAGGCATGACAGCAATAAAAATAAATAATTTGGGCAAAGCAACTACTTCTCTGCCAACGTTTTATTTATAATAACATAATTTATTTTTTGGACCTTAAAATAAAAAATAATGCAATTCCCATCTAAAAATAAATGTGACCTCACTACACATAAATCTACAAGTGCTGTGCTAGAACACCTGTCAAAAAAGCTCCATCAGTGAAAACATTCTTAAAAATTAAGGTTTCCTACAGTCTTTTTTAATGAGAGCCATTTGCATTCATTGTGGGCACTTCAATGAGCATGTGGTTTCCTTGTGCTCTCACAACTGAGGTGCCAGCATATGCAGGGCTGTCACGACACTATATGCCACCTGAGATCGGGGGGGGTGAGGTCACCGAAGGTGGTTTTGCTGCCAGTGAATGGTCTTTCCTGAGGAAGGAAGTTCACTTTCTGTCAGTGAAAGGTCATCCCGGGGGGAAGGATGAATGGTCATCCTGGGGTGTGCTTCTTACCTCTAGGTCCAGTGGCTCTGCCCAGCGTCCCGCCCAGCTCACTGACATCTGGCAACCGGTGATGTCACTGAGCTGGGCTGGAAGCCGGACAGAGCGTCACAGGTTGCTAAGAGTTCTTACCAACCTGGGACACTGTAGCCATCCCTCTGTCACCCCAACACCTGCCGCCCCCCAATGAGCCTAAGGCTGCCTCATTACACTGAGTGGCCAGATTATTATGACCACCCCATCAGTACTTCGTTGGGTGGCCTCGGGACTCCACGAGATGATGAAAGGTGATGCGAGGAATCTGACACGGCACTGTTGCCCTTCTGTTGTCTTGTACCAGTCTAGCCACTCTCCGTTCTGCCCTAACATTGACTAGTCGCTGACGGCCACAATTCGCACGTTCAGACCCAGATTTTCGGCTGACAGTCCGGTCTTTAAACACTTTAACAACAGCTGCTCTTGAACATTTAGTGAATTCTGCTGTTTTGCTAATACTTGCTCCATGGCTTTAGCGCCAACAATCATCCCATGTTCAAAGGCTGATAAATGGCGTTGTTTCCCCGTATCTTCAGAAACAAATCACTTCTACTGTCGTGGTAACCAACCTGCTTCCCTATTTATAACGGTCTGGCCCTCTAGCAACTTCAGCGCCAAATTATAGCTAATTTGCTTACAAACGTCAGGTGGTCATAATAATCTGGCCACTCAGTGTATAGGGCATATGCACATATATTTTGGTAAATCAGGCCCAATGGCTACAAAGGCATTACAGAAGGAGATATATACAGTATACACACTCATGCTGAGATATGGATTGCACTTGCATTGTATTTGATGTGATTGCTCTGGGTGGGTGCAGAGAGTCAGTGGTGTATCTAGCATTTCTGGCAACCAGGGTGGATCATTTTTTTTTTAACAACGCTCACATACATCCAAGTTATTTTCACTAATAATCATTAAATGAAATGTTAAGCATGCTGGGGGTGGGAGCAGAGTGGTTCTTTGGAGGGCTAAGTATATCTCCAACTTAATGCAGAGAGACTGAACTTCACATATTAATCCACCCAAGGAGCATAGAGATTCTATTTCCTTCATGGAGGAATGCCTTTAAGGGAACAAGATAAAAAGTTCCATACACCAAAAGGCGTGACCAATCAAGTGGTTGTCAGTTCATAGTCTATGTATTCTAGTGTGGGATTAAAATAAGCCCCATCATTGGTGTCAGTGGCAGTAATAGTAACCCCAGAACTGGCATTGGTGATTAGGGATGCACTGATACCGATACTAGTATTGGTGCCGATACTCATACTCGCCCAAATGCTCCCGATACTTATCCCGATACTGGAACTTCTGGTATCAGGAAGCCGGGCGGCGAGTCATTGCATGCCATCCAGCTTCCTGATTGGCTGGGTGACGACGGAGCATGGAGACTGCTTTCTGGCTAATCAGGAAGCCAAGCGGCCAGTCATTACACGCTTGCCGGCTTTCTCAATGGGACTTTTGGTATCGGTATTGGGTATCAGCGAGTACTGGAAAAAAAATATATCGGTACTCGCACTCGATACCAAAAAAACGGTATCGGTGCATCCCTATTGGTGATCAGTGGTAGAAATGTTAACAACCCAGCACTGGTAGTCTATAACAGGCTGTAAAAATAACCCTCCCCCTCCAGCAAGGGCGGCCATTGGCTGGTTGGAATAACGCCCCTTCCCCCCCTTCTGCAGCTGGCTGTTACAATAGAAACCAACTAAAACCAACTTTGTTATGATCATTAAAAAACTTCACATTAGAAGCAGCTAGATAGGTGAGTGAGTACTTGTTTTAATGCTGTTTTATTGCTTGATAAGAATATGCAAATGGTTTAATGTCCATCATCTGGGCACAGGTGCACTTTAAATACTTAAGGTCTGATTTATGAATCTTCTGCCCATCGTATAGCTGGCCAAATACCATAAGAATTTCCTCAGCTCCATCTAGCGGCAGTAATGCAGAAAGGCATGTGCCCACCTATATGCTGGGTGGAAGATTTATAAGTCAGTGAATGGATGTTTGATGAAGTCCCTATACTCTCCCTGCAGACACCCACCAAGGATGTCACAGGCACCCAGGAGGGGCAATGGA